>NC_133649.1:251221928-251411958 GCF_009905375.1 Apium graveolens | reverse complement strand
TTCAAGTTAACCGATGCAAACATAACTTTGACATCGGTTCTTTATTTCAAAACCGATATCTATTGGTGACAACCGATGTCTATAAAGCTTAATAACATATGTTCTGTTTTAAGATTTTTCTGTTTTTGTATTTACATCGATTTTAATAAGTATTACTAATGTCAATGTTCAACTAAAACTGATGTATTAAGCTTTGCAGACTTCATTTTCCACTGTAATGATGTCTATACCTGTTTTATTAATGCCATTTTAAAAATATAGATGCCAAAAATTTGCCAAACCAATGGACTACCAAAACCAATTGTTGCATAATACCAGTTATCTATAAATCTAACACCAATATTCAACCATACGGTTCAACAAATTCATCTAATCCAAACATCAAGTACTACACATATCCATCCATCTATTCTACTACTGTCTATACAAAGAATTTGACTTGGTACCGTCAATAGCATGAAAATATCATTTGATCATGCCCTTGTTCTTTTGCATTTTCCCACTTCTAGTAAAGCGCATGTAGCCTCTGGTTCCTCAACGAGGACATATCCGACAAGCTATTGTTCACTTTTGAAATCTGTTTCCGCAATGGCACCTATAAATTGCTATGTCTAGAAATGGAAATTTACTTCCTTTGAGACATTTCCAAAGTAGCTGTTGCCACTTGCACTTCTCTTTCAAAATCTTCAAGCTATTAAAATAGTAACAAATAACTATCCTAATATAACAGAAACAAGAAAAACACCAAAACAAAGCATGACATTCACCTGCCACTTTACTGTCTCAAGACTAGTTGCTAGTTCACGCCTATGATTGTTTACCGACGCAAGTAGCCTATGGTCAGGATTACGGTTTCTGAGCAAGACTTTGCTCAAGCAACAAAACTCAAAACACCTATATTAAAAATATTATATATAAGACACAGTTGATATCATTTGATTTTATATTACTAATAAAACAATATGTTTAATCACCATTCAGAGGCGGTGTTTGCTGCAGAAAGTATTGAAAGTTTCTCATGATTTGTTAGCACAACGATTACATATATGCGAAGGTCATTGACACATAAGAAACATCAGAATTATTAGAAATCTCTAATCATTACCATGCAATTGATGTTCTATTTTTAAATAAGACAAGGATTCTAACCTTCCGCACAAGAGATCCATTTTTATATACTAGCATTACCATGTAGCTATCTGGATCAACGGGATTAGGAAACGCATGCCCTTCTAATCTTGGTCGATGTTTAGTGGTTATCCCAAATACCTAATAGTAAGAAGATTAAATTGGTAAGAGGGAGTCTCATGTGTTCATTTGCAAAATTATGAAGCACATATATATTAGAAATTATGAAGCACATATATATTAGAAATTCAAAACCATTAATGTAATTTATTATTAAAAGTAGCAGGTCCTAGAAAAGCAAAATAAAAATTAATCCAGCACAACGTCAAATGCCAACATATTTAAAATAATATAACATATCATATTAAAGAACGATATATGCCTCTTTTATTTTATCCAATTAGGTGGAACGGCTAGTCAGCAAGCCGGTGACTAGTCTCTCCGCCGCAAGTCAACAACAAACTATCTTGTCTGTTAACAATTAGTTATATGATAGGCATAACTGTCAATAGGTACTCCTTTAAGGGCTGGATGACTAGTCACTGGTCAGCAAGTAGTCGACAACTAGTTAAGCCAAACCATATCCTCTGGGAAGAATCAAATATTTATAGACCTCTACTCGGACAGCAGAGAGACTGTTACATAAATGTCCCCTGCTTAAACACACAAACAGTCACTGAAAACTAATACAAGAACATTATATAAATGGAGAGAGACAACAGAGTTGACGGAACAAATGATATTTTTATTGACTAACAACCTTGTCATCTGTCACTACTCATTAGACAGTGGACATGCACTATCTAAAAATCCACATGTCTTTGATGAGAAACCCACATATTCAAAAACCTTAATTTCCAGAATACAACAAATGACACCAAAAAATCCATATTATAATGTATATTGTTATAATAATGAGAATTGTAGTATATATATACCCTCCCCATTCTTTAAGCATCATGTCAACAGATATTTAATACTAACTCTTGCAAGCAAGCGAAGAGCAAAAATAGCTAAAAACAATTCCAAGCGGAAATATGAGGAACATGACAACACACTTAAGCAACTTGTTGACAATGTAAGAGGTTCCTTACTCAATATATATAAATACAGACTAATATAGCTAGTACTCATATTGTAGATTACGGACTAAATATTACCTATATCAGATAAATATTCAGATATAATATAAAAAAACCGAGTACAAAACTACCAAGTTAAAATTCAAGATTTCCATCTGCAAACACGTAAAACGGTATCATTAGTACCAAGACTGATTTCCAGATCTCCTGGAGTGTTGAGTGTCAACCCTGCAATTTACAAGATCATTTTTCAAAGATTATGCAGCTAAACTATGTTAGATAGTTGGTTTTAGGTAACGGATGGTAAAACTAAAATTTATATTAGGTAATTAATTCACAGAGCTTCCACACTAAAACTTATGCAGTTATATATTTGGGTGTGCTTTCAAGACATAAGTAGGTATACATCTGGGTTGCATAGGAATTTTTCCAAAGTAGACAATTCATCAAAGGAATAGAGTGAATGACCGAAAAAAGCCTGATCAAAACTTTATAATCTTAAACATTAAGTACAACATATTAAGAATCCCCGAATCTAGAGGTTTCACTGCTAGCTGTTAGGATTGTCACCAGACCACTGCACAACTAAACAATCCTTGTTGAAGTGGAACGTGAAATTAGTCACAACCAAGATTTCAATGCTATAAAAAAGAGAGTAATGTGCAATTACATATAGAAATTATTGCACCATGAAATTTGGCATCCATAATTTAGAAATAATTTAGTGGTGTTAAATTATGAAATGATAAACAAGAGGTATCTTTGGATCCAATGATGATAATTGCCGAATTGTCTGCCTTCCAGTATACACTACCATGAGCCTCAAAAGTAATGTAATTCTATAACATACCACTAAACGAAGTAAAAGAAATCAAACTTTATGATGGTTAAGTTATGGAATGGAAATTGATAGGAGTAAAAGTTCACATAATGTAAAATATAATTTGGAAACTTGTTATAATTCTAGTACAAAAGTTCAAATCTGATTCACACAAAACTAGAACAAAATAATCATTCACGAAAAGATAAGCAAAACAAAGCATTCAGGCTAATCATCACGATTTTATAACATAGACACGCGATAGTGCTTCCCATTTCATAAAATAATAAAATTAAACCCCAACCACAATCAATACAAAACCCCCCAAATTTCATTATTTATCAATAAATCAAAAAATTAGGGTTTTAATTTGAAACCCCAAATTTAAAAATTAGAGTTTAAATTTTAGCCAATGAAACTTTGACCTCCAACTTAGCTTTTACCTCCGACTTGAGCTTTATCTACTATTTAAGCTGTAAACCCTGACTTGAACAAATTACAACATTTTCAAAATTTGATGAGAGCACAGAGAGAGAGAGAGCAGTCGAGCGGGAGATAGGGGGGGAGAGAGATGAGCATAATTGAGCACGGTTGAGATGGGTTGTTCTTCAGTCGAGCAGAGAAAGAGTTTTCGATATATTTGATTTATCTTTCATGTTTTAAGAGATGTTGTATCTATATGTATTTTAATTTTAATTATAGTTTAATAACATGTAGATATCAAAAGAGGGGGGAAGATTTCTTGAAATTTTCCCAAGGCAAAAACGGGGAAATTTTAACACTGTATTCACCCCCTTCTACAGTGTTGTGTGACCTAACATAGAAAGGGTGAGGTATATTGGAAGAATAATCCACACCACCCATAGAGGTATTGGGTATATCTGATGTAGAGTATCTTGGTCTTGAGGAAGTGTTAATGATAGAAGGGATTTGAGAAATCCTTCCTAAATTTAAGTTCTTGCGGAAGCATCAAATATCAGGAACTAATAAAAGGGGCTCGGGATGATCGATCAAATGTAAGAGTGACTCTTCCATTGTCATCTTGGTGAACTTAGTGTATTTGTGTGTTAGGTTCTAATCTTTCCGGTAATCTAGGGCGAGCTACCCCTTCTAAAACCCATTTAGTGGGAAGGGAAATGTCATGCCATTTTATGGATCGAGGAATAATTGTGTTAGACCTTGAAAGGTCAGTTTGAAGAAGGATGGTTTCTCCTTTGACGAAAGCATTTTATGCCCATCATCACCAATGGACATTATTGCTTTGTAATGAATTCAAATATTAAAGCAACCAGAATTGATTCTTCTAACATTTTATAGTTGTGAGTTTTAACTTGGAGTGTCAAGCTATGGATAACATTCCTGTCTTTAAGAGAAATGGATAAATTTGGATAGCAACTAAAAGAGATGGGTCCGTTACATAGACTTGATTCTATGGAACTTAACAAGAGAGTCATTGAACTCAAGGAATCTAGCATCTCTTGAAATGGCTAATATTGAGGTGTCTAATCCTTCTTGGTTAAGGGCATAATTCCTACTTGGACTAGACCTATATGGATGTAATTGTATGATTTTGCTAGTTTTTCTAGGAACTTTTGGTGAGAAGGTGAATTATTTCGAAATTATTTTGATAGGTGTATGTCCCCTTTCTTCGGTTTTGATGGAAGAACTTGAACTATACCATTTTGTATCATAAACTTGGCTTTTTGGGATTTTTGGGATGTCCCAACGCTCTATTGCTTTTTGAGGTTTCGATGTTGGTTTGTCCTCACTATGTGTAATATTTCTTGAGTCTGACGTACTAGTGGAAGAGTTTGAAGAGATGTAGTTCTGCAGAATACATAATCCATGTTCTAGGTTTAAAATAGACGTAGGCTAAGCTTTTGCTTACAATCCCTAGAGAAAATGGGTTTACTGCCTCCTATGGACTTATAACCGAACTAGGCAAAACCGACTCGGCAAGGGCTTAGCTACAAAGTTAAGAACTAAGAACAGAGAAACAGTAGGCACAATATTACAACTCCCTTATGACTCTGATACTCTCAAATGGGAAATGAAAAGAACAAACAGGAATTAGGTACTTTCTGTCAACAGTTTGACTATAATCCCACACAAAAGCTATTCAAAAACATAATGTGATGGCGAATACAAGTTATATCAAAGACCTTATCAGAAAGGTCTTTCACAATTCTAAACATTTCTACAAAAAAATCACAGATGCGTTCTATAATAAACCTTCCTTTAATAATAACAATAAACCTACCTACAACAAAAAACCTTTCAATAAAAATAGATTTACTAAACCAACCAATAAAGATATAACTTGTTACAAATGCGGAAAAAAGGGACTATATCTAGATTTTGCAGACTTAATAGGAAAATACAGAGTTAAACATAGAAGAAAACTATCCACCAAATCTCGGCTTTATTCCTTGAATCCTCCGACTCTGAGACATCTGAAATGTCTGGAAATGATGAACCTCTTCAAATAGATTAGATTGCAACAAGCTCATCTTCTTCTCATAATTCCTCCTCTGAAGACAGACGAATCAACGTCCTAACCAGAAATGAGGAACATTCTCTGGAAATCATAGAAAATAACTGATCCCCAAATAAGAAAAGTGCTCTTAGAAAAATTACTCCAACGACCAATTGAACCCAAACCAGAACAAAAACCTTCCATTCTCCCTCATAAAACTACATATGACTTGACCATAATATTAAAAAAAACAAAAACCCAACCAGAAATCCATTTCAACAATACAACACTTACACAAAGAATCAAAGAAATCAAAGAAGAATTAAAAATCCTTAAAGAACAACAGAAGAGAGATTCTGAAAGCATTAAATGTCCTTCTAGTTCATGAAGTAAAGAGAAAAATACTGAACAAAAATAACTAAGCAGTTTAACACAATACTCCTGAATAGGATGAAGATTTCTTATATGATTAAGACAAGTTACCTACCGAAAAATATCTCATTAAAGTCAAAGTTGTCCTGCTCAGAGACTTTATCTTAGAGTACCATTGCCTTATTCGATCAGGAGCAGATTGAATTGCATTAAAGAAGAAATAATACCAAAAATATTTCATCAACATACCAACAAAAAATTAACCGCCATTAATAACTCAAACCTCAATGTAGTTAGTAAGGTTGATGCCTCTATCAATAATACAACCTTCCAATTAGACATCTGTTTCTCTTAGTTAAAGGAATACATCATCTTGTCGTATTAGGTACATCTTTCTTCATTTAATAACCCCTATACTTTCACCCTACGAAGGTATTACTTTCAAAAGCAATGACACCAAACTTACCTTCCCATTCCTTGAAAAACCCAAAACAAGGAACCTCAATACAATAAAGGCATATTCTATATATATAACGAGGATAAATGCCATAATACGAGGCAAACAGATACAATTATCCCATCTAAAAACAAGACCTTTTCCTCTCACAAGATTGAGAAGCAGTTAAAAGACCGCTTTATATCAAAAAAAATCTTAAAATTACTAAAACAAAATAGAATTGGAACTCTGTTCTGACTTACCAAATGCATTTTGGCATAGAAAACAACATATGATTGATTTACCTTATCAAAAAGATTTTGATGAGAAGAAAATACCAACAAAAGCGAGACCTATCCAAATGAACTCCGACCTAGAACAATATTGTATAAAAGAGAGTCACCGATCTCGAATCCAAAGGAATCAATATCAAATCCAGATCCCCGTGGTCCTGTGCAGCTTTCTATGTAAACAAAAAATGCTGAAATTGAGCGAGGGACAACCAAGGCTAGTTATCAATTATAAGCCTCTAAATAAAGCCTTAAGATGGGTACGATACCCTATACCTAATAAAAAAGACCTTTTACAAAAATTAAGATATTTGGTAATATTCTCCAATTTTGATTTAAAATCAGGATTTTGGCAGATTCAAATCCACCCTAAAGATAGATATAAAACCCGCTTTTACGGTCCCATTCGGACAGTATGATGGAATGTCCTTCCATTTGGAATCAAAACTGCCCCTAGCGAATTCCAAAGAATTATGAATAACATATTCAATGACTATTCTACATTCTGTATAGTAGATATTGATGATGTTCTAGTTTTTTCAGAATCTATTGAACAACATTTTCAAACACCTTAAAACTTTCTGCCATGTATCTAGGAAATATGGTTTAGTCATATCAAATCCAAGATTTCCCTATTTCAAACTCGTGTAAGATTTCTTGGCCACTACATATCAAAAGGAACAGTTACACCAATTGAAAGAGCCCTAAGTTTTGTAACAAAATTTCCCGATAAAATCACAGATAAAACCCAACTCCAAAGATTTTTAGGAAGTCTCAACTATGTCCTAGACTTCTATCCAAACATCAATAGGATAGCCAATCCCTTACATGACCGTCTTAAAACTAACCCCGTCCCTTGGTCATCTAAGTATACCGAAATTGTTCGACAAATCAAAGCTTAGGTTCTAGAAATCCCTTGTCTACATCTTGCTGATCCAAATGCTTCTAAAGTAGTTGAAACAGATGCTTCTGAGTTAGGATACGGTGGTATACTAAAACAAGTAGTCAATGGTAAAGAACAAATAGTCCAGTTACATCTGCACATTGGAATGATTGTCAAAAAAATTATTCTACTATAAAAAAGGAAATACTTTCAATTTTTTTATGTATTACAAAATTTCAGAGTGATTTATTAAATAAAAATTTCTCCTTAGAGTCGATTGTAAATCAACAAAAGAGGTTTTACAAAAAGATGTCCAAAATATTGCATCAAAACAAATTTTTGCCAGATGGCAAGCATTATTAAGCATTTTTTATTCTGATATTGAACACATTAAGGGAGATATGAACTGTGTCCCTGATTTCCTGACCCGTGAGTTTCTACAAAACAGATAGCCTCATGCCTTGAAAAGGCAGAGGTGGGGCAAAAACCCCAGCCTTTCCCGGACAACTCCCGGTCACTCAACAAAGCAAAACGAGTACTTCTTCAGGAAAACCGATCACATCCTGGATCGATAAGGTAATTGCAGATGAAGAAGACAATAACTTATTCTAGCCCTTCAAAACCATCAATGCCTATGGCCTCAACATCCAAAATCCCTCAACATCCTCCCAAAGCTCTTCAGCAAAATCAACTAAAGTTACCCAACAAAACACTTCTTCCAGCCAACCTATAAATCCTCCCTTTCAAACATAAACAACCAGTTTTCAAAACCCAACCCTCTTAGTTCATCAGAGACCTATGTCAAAATTAGAAATTGATACCCCAAAAATACAAAACCAGGAGGTAGTAGTCAGCCAGTCAAACGTTTCAAAATCCAATTCTGATTACTATACCAAAGAAGCCATCAAAAAATAATATCAGTTAAAAGAGGATTTAACAATGACGATGCCTCCCTAGCAATTTCAAATGTTTTCCCTAAAGGATGGATGTTCAAACCCTGGGATCTATAAAAAAATAATGTCTATTATCAAGCCATTCTCTTGTCTACTGAATCGGTCACATTCAAACATTTTTACAACGCTCAGGATAGAGAACACTCAACGCCTTCATACACAACATGTCAAATCCAAAAGGTCATCCACCCAAGTCAATGAGGCTAAGAACTCCACCGTCCAAAATTTTTTCCTTCAAACTTTAAAAGATAATTAAACCACTGCTCCTCATATTCCTATTGGGATTACCAGCAAGCATGGCATAATTCATTCTTTATCCAAAATCAGAAGAATAGTCATTCCTGGTTGTTTTATTTCAACACCAAAATCCAAGTTCAGGAACTCCATGTTTCGTTCCTTCAATGGTGGTATTTCTTCGGAGCAATTGAAGAAATTCTTACTCTAAATGCACCTGAATGATTAAAACTGTTCAAAACACACTTCAAACCCACAGAATATGAAAGACATTTTCCTCCTCTTTTAATGTTATGTTCAAATTTCTTTCTTCCATGGGTCTGTTCTTGGGAGTTTAAAATTTATTTCAACCAAATACAGTCCTGTATTTTTCGGTCCTTTAAAGTCAAATGGTGGAGCAATTTCAAAGAAGACCAAAAGATTTCCAAAAAGATCATTCAAAAATGGTTATCAAGTCAAAATTTTATTACCAACAAAGAAGTTCCCACTTTCTTTGCCCAAAAATCAAATGCCCAGGCATTATTAGCCCAAACAAAAACCAGAAGCGAATACAAAGAATCCTTACTTCAACTCGCAAATTCAATTTATGATTTCGACGACGATAGCAGTCCGGTTCATTTAGGAGATGACAACGAAGATGACTGTCATGGGATATTTTCCCCTGTAGTTTCCACTGAATGAAATCACAAAAAACCAAAAAAAAAGAAAAAAAAAGTCCAAAATACCCCCATAAATTTCATGCAAATTTACACCATTTCATATTGTTTAGTTTTCCTTTATTTCATTATTGTAATCAGTTTGTATTGATATTTTTTTACTCCAAATTATTACGGGTAAAATGGTAAAAAGTACTTAAAAATAGGATATTGTACAATATTTAAATTTTATATCTAGTTTTCATTATATCGGCATTTCTCAAAAACCCGTAAAATAAGCAGAAGACACAAAAGAAGACAAAGAAGATACTTCCCACTGAGACTAACTCAACATTATTCAAAAGAAGACAAAGAAGACACAAAAGAAGATTCCCACTGAGACCAGCTCATCATTATTCTCCAAACAAAGCAACTTTTCATTTAGGATATGACAACGAAGATGACTGTCATGGGATATTTTCCCCTGTAGTTTCCACTGATTGAAATCACAAAAAACCAAAAAAAGAAAAAAGTCCAAAATACCCCCATAAATTTCATGCAAATTTACATCATTTCATACTGTTTAGTTTTCCTTTATTTCATTATTGTAATCAGTTTGTATTGATACTTTTTTACTCCAAATTATTACGGGTAAAATGGTAAAAAGTACTTAAAAAGAGGATATTGTACAACATTTAAATTTTATATCTAGTTTTCATTATATAGGCATTTCTCAAAAACCCGTAAAATAAGCAGAAGACACAAAAGAAGACAAAGAAGACACTTCCTACTGAGACTAACTCAATATTATTCAAAAGAAGACAAAGAAGACACAAAAGAAGATTCCCACTGAGAGTAGCTCATCATTATTCTCCAAACAAAGCAATTTTCGGTGGAAGAGGAATCATACTCAAGATCCTGTGAACAAAGCAACCTCCCACTCAGCAAAGCAGCCCCTCCACTAAGAAAAAGAGGACCTCCCACTCAAGTCAAGCTATCCACTCAGGAATGTAGAACTCCACTACAAGAAAAAAGAATTATGTTGTTTCAAGAATTTAGACTCCTCATCCTTCTATAAATAATAAGAAGAAGAGAGTAATATACACACTTGAAATTAGAGAGCAGATAATATACACATCTTGTACCAGTGATAGCAGTTCATATTTCCGAAGTTTATTCTCAAGTTTTCTCAAATTGTACACAAAGACTAGCAGATTACTTTCAGTTATATAATCAAAAGCGTTTCCAAGTAATTTCAAATCCTATTCTTGTTCATATCATATTTTAATGTTTTGTATTAATTCTTAAGTTTTGCCATGACTTAGTTATATATAATATGCATACCATGTCTTAGTCCTACTATATTATTCTCCCTACTGTTTATATTAATATTTATTGGTCCTATAGCGTCCTTTTGTGGATACATTCAAATCCACCAGAAAGTTTTAAAGACCTGTGTTTTTATTACTGTGTGTTTGATTTACTTAATTCCTTATTCCGCACTTTGCAAATCAAAACACTTATATATATATTGAGTTAAAACATTTTTATAAATCTCGAAAAGAAGCTAGAATTACATTCAACCCCCCTTCTGTAATTCTTGTTGTATTGTTAGGGAATAACAATTGGTATCAGAGCAAGCTCTTGAAGTACAAATAGTGTAAAGATCATAACAAACAGCAAGATGAATAAGAAGGATGTTGAAGTTAAAATTCATTTTCTGGATAAAGACAATTATCACCACTGGAAGGTGAAAATGCATCTACATCTTCTTTCTCAAGATGAGGCCTATGTGGATTGCATATAGAGAGCTCCTCATGTACCAATGAGAGCTGCAACAGGCAATGAACCATATGTTCCCAAGCCTAGGCATGAATGGTCAGATCTTGATATTGAGCAAGTCAGGAAAGACAAGAAGGCCATGAATATATTGTTCAATGGAGTTGATGGTGATATGTTTGATAACATCATTAACTGCAAAACAGCCAAGGAGGTTTGGGACATTATCCAGATTATTTGTTATGGTACTGAGCAAGTAAGGGAGAATAAGATGCAGCTGTTAATTCAGCAATATGAGCACTTCCATTGTGGAGATAGTGCGTCTCTCACTGATATTTTTAGTAGATTTTAAAAACTACTAAATGCTCTAAAGTTGCATGGAAGAGTCTATCAGACAAAAGACTCTAACCTCAAGTTCCTTAGATCTCTTCCAAAAGAGTGGAAGCCAATGACAGTCTCATTGAGAAATTCTCAGGATTACAAGGAGTTTACCTTGGAGAGACTGTATGACATCCTGAAGACTTATGAGCTTGAAATAGAGCAAGATGAGAGGATAGAGAAAGGAAGGAAGAAAAGAGGGTCCATAGCACTAGTTGCTGAGTTAGAGAAAGAGAAAGAGATGAAGGTAGAAGTTGTTGAGTCTACATCAAAGGTCTGTGAAAACAAGGGCAAAGGGCTGGTAGTTGAAAATAAAGGTCATTTGAGCCAAGATGACATGGATGATATTGATGAGCATTTATCATTCCTGTCCAGAAGATTTGCCAAGCTCAAGTTCAAAAACAACTTTGGAGCAACCAAGCCAAGTAAAAACATGGTGAATAAATCCAAATTCAAATGTTTCAAATGTGGCTTGGCAGGGTATTTTGCCAGTGAGTGTAGAAAATCAGATTCCAACAAAAAGAAGTTTGAGCCTGTTGATTATAAATAGAAATATTTTGAGTTGCTCAAGCAAAAGAAAAGGACTTCCATTACACAGGAAAATGACTAGGAAGCTGATGGATTGGATGAAGATAAAGATGTAAGCTATGTCAATCTAGCCCTGATGGCCAAGTCTGATGAAACAGAAATAAGTTCTTCAAGTAATCAGGTAATCACCACTAATCTAGCACATTTATCTAAGGCTGAGTGTAATGATGCAATCAATGACATGTCTACAGAATTATATCACTTGCATGTTACACATAAGTCCCTCACTAAGAAAAATGCTAAAATTAAATAAAACAATTTGTTTTTAAGTGAGAGGAATAATGTGCTAGGTCTCAGTTACTGAATTTAAAAAATTAAGAATTGAATGTAAGATTGCTAAGGATGAATTAACTGAGTCCTTGAAGAAAGAAGAGATTTTGAAGAAGCAGCTTGAGCGAGAACATGAAGTGATTAAAGCATGGAAATCGTCTAGAGATGTCCATGCTCAAATCAGTAAGATTGCTAAGGATGAATTAACTGAGTCCTTGAAGAAAGAAGAGATTTTAAAGAAGCAGCTTGAGTGAGAACAGGAAGTGATTAAAGCATGGAAATCATCCAGAGATGCCCATGCTCAAATCACTAATGTTCAAGGTATTGAGTCCTTTTGTGATGCAGCCTGGAAAAAGAGTAAGGAGAAGCTGGAATCCAATTTGGTTGAAGGATTGCTAACCGATGTGGACTCAACGGATGATGAAAGTCATCTGTCGGATAATCAAAAGGATTATCCGTCGAGTGACAAAGAGCCACATCCGTCGGTTGTAAGCAAACCTGTGAGCAAAGCCAAGCTTGCCAAGTAGAATGAAAAATATGGATCAGTTTCCAAAAACTTTATTTCAGGAGAATCAAGTCAAGTAAAGAAGGAGAAGAAAGTGATGTTGGTCATCTATCCATCAAGCAATTGAATGACAGATTAGAAAGGATTGAGGTTAAAACAGAAACTAAAAAGAAAAACAATAGAAATGGGAAAGTAGGGATTAACAAACATAACAACTACACACCCAATAAGTATGCTCCAAGAAAAATCTGTGTTAAGTGTGGTAGTGTTAATCATTTGTCTGTTAATTAAAAACTTGCCATGCCTACTCCTATATCTGTACCCTCTTCTTTTCCTAACATGAATGCCATGCCTTCTATGCCTATGAATGCTATGTCTGCTCATAATATGAATGCACAATTTGCTAATATGCCATTTGCACCTAATCTTTATTAGGAATAACATGTTTGCAAACAGCATGCCTTTTCCTACGAATCAAAATGTGCATGATAATTTTGTTTTAATGACTGGTTTCAAAGGTCCAACTCAAATGACTAAGGATGAATCAGAAATTCCCAAGTCAAATGAGATCAAACCTAAGAAACCAAAGAAGAAAGCTAATAAGGCAGGACCCAAGGAAACTTGGGTACCAAAATCAATTTGATTTGGTTTTGATGCGTGCAGGGAAACAGAAAGAATCTTTTGTACCTGGATAATGGTTGTTCAAGGCACATGACTGGAGATTCTACGCTGCTCACAGAGTTCAAGGAGAGAGCTGGCCCAAGTACTTTTGGAGATGACAGCAAGGGTTATACTGTGGGATAAGGCTTGATTTCAAAAGATAATGTCATTTTTGAAGAGGTTGACCTAGTGGATGGTATCAAACACAATTTGTTGAGTATCAGCTAGCTTTGTGACAAGGGCAATTCAGTAACCTTTAATTCAGAAGCCTGTGTTGTGGCAAACAAAAGAAGCAACAAAGTGGTTCTCACTGGAGTGAGAAAAGGAAATGTGTATCTAGCTGACTTCAACTCATCTAATGCTGAATCTGTCACTTGTCTTCTCATTAAAGCAAGTCAAGATGAAAGTTGGATATGGCACAAGAAATTGTCCCATCTAAACTTCAAGACCATGAATGAGCTTGTCAAGAAAGAACTGGTAAGAGGAATTCCTCAAGTGGAGTTTTCTAAGGATGGATTGTGTGATGCCTGCCAAAAGGGAAAGCAGATTAAAGCATCATTCAGAAAGAAGCTTGATTCAATAATTAAAGAACCTTTGCAATTGCTACATATGGATTTATTTGGACTAGTCAATGTGTTGTCCATTTTTAGAAACAGATTTTGCCTAGTATTTGTGGATGATATCTCAAAGTTCTCTTGGACATACTTCCTAAAGTCTAAAGATGAGGCTAGTGAAATCATCATCAATCATATAAGGAAAGTCAACAATCATCTTGATTTTAAAGTAAGAAGAATCAGGATTGATAATGGAACTAAGTTTAAGAATTCTGTGATTAGATCATTTTGTGAAGAGAATGGGATAATGCATGAGTTATCTGCAGCAAGAACTCCACAACAAAATGGAGTAGTGGAAGGAAAGAACATATCTCTTATTGAAGTTGCAAGGACAATGCTTGAAGAATCAAAGTTACTAATATATTTTTGGGTTGAAGCTGTGAATACTGCTTGCTACACTCAGAATATATCTTTGATTAATCAAGCAAAGTGTATGACACCCTACCAATTATTCAAGAACAAGAAACCAACCCTAAATTTTCTTCATGTCTTTGGCTGCAAATGTTTTATCTTAAGGAATCAAACTGATCAACATGGGAAGTTTGATGCTAAAGTAGATGAAGGAATTTTTGTTGGATATACCGTGGGAAAAGCATATAGAGTCTACAATCTTAGAACCAACATTTTTATGGAATCAATACATGTTTTGTTTGATGATAAAAAGATTGAAGGACTGGAAGATGAAGATTCTCATGAAAGCCTCAAGTTTGATAATGTGGAGATGGTTAGTGATGACAGTGATGATGAAAGTGATCAAGAAACGGTGAATAAGGATAATGCAGAAAAATCTACAACTAATAAAACACATAATTCAACATCTTTCGAGTTGCAAAATGCTTCATCCGTCGGAAACAATCTGCCTTATCCTTCGGGAGACAATCATCTTCATCCGTCGGAACACAAAGTGCAACATCCGGCGGGTCATTAAGAGAAGCTGAAAGTCAGTATAGATCACTTACAGAAAGTTCCCCTTTCTCAAATCAAAGATTCACAAATTCAGGGGGAGTTTCTAATAATCAAAACTCAGTCACACATCAAGACAACAATGAGGCCTCTTCATCTAGAGCTAATCTACCTCAACAAAAAAATGGACTAAGGATCACCCTTTTGAGCTCATCATTGGTGATGCATCTTCTAGAGTTCAAACAAGGAGAGAAACTCAAGAAGAATGTCTATATAGCAGCTTCCTATCTAAGGAAGAACCAAAGAAGGTAGAAGAAGCTTTGTTGGATCCTGATTGGATTTTAGCTATGCAGGAGGAGCTAACCAATTTGAAAAGAACTAGGTATGGAAGCTGGTACCCAAACCCAAAGGAAAATTGACACCAAATGGGTATTCAGAAACAAGATGGATGAAAATGGCATAGTAGTGAGGAACAAAGCTAGATTGTTGCTAAGGGCTATTGTCAACAAAAAGGAATAGATTTTGATGAAACTTTTGCTCCTGTTGCAAGACTTGAAGCCATCAGAATTTTCTTAGCCTATGCAGCTCATGCCAATTTCAAAGTCTCTCAAATGGATGTCAAAAGTGCTTTTCTGAATGGAGATTTGGAGGAGGAAGTCTATGTTAGTCAGCCTCCTGGTTTTGAAGATCCAAATTTCCCAAATCATGTCTACTATCTTTTGAAAGCACTTTATGGACTGAAGCAAGCACCTAGAGCCTGGTATGACACTTTATCAAAGTTTCTTTGGGAAAACCACTTCACAAGAGGTACTGTTGATAAAACTTTATTCTTTAGAAATGTTAATGGCTCTAGTATACTTGTTCAAATTTATGTAGATGATATTATTTTTGGCTCTACAGATGAAAAAATTTGCAAAAAGTTTGCCAAATTGATGCAAAGTAAGTATTAAATGAGCATGATGGGAGAACTAACTTACTTTCTTGGTTTACAAGTTAAGCAAGTTAGTGATGGAATATTCATTAGTCCAACTAAATACATTCATGATCTTTTAAAGAAGTTTTATCTAATGGATTGCCCATAAGTGGGCTACTGTAATGCATGTGTTACAAGTAGCGTTACATTAGCTAAGAAATTTTTGTCCTATTGTAACACCTCTCAATTAGTGTTACAATAGCTATAATGCTAGTGTTGCAGAGAAATGACAGTGTTGCACGACATGTAACACAAGCACCTAGTGTTACATTAGTTATTTTTTTAACTTTTAAAAATATTAAAGTAAAAATGTAATCATAAATTAGTATTAAAATAATATTCTGGATTATTAATAAATCAAGAATGCAATATATAATATTATTAAAGGTATAAAAATATTATTATACATAAATATAAAAATTACTTTTTTAGTTTTTTTAATAAAATAATAATTTAACAATTTAAAAAAAGGAAAAAATTAAAAATTAAAATCATACACATTTTCCCGGGTGAAAAATGGGCGGTATTTTTCCCACCAAACAAAAATGACCCGGACTTATAATCTGGACAAAACTATACAATCACTATTTCTCTCTCTCTCAAAACACTCTCTCTAGACTCTCTCGCTCTCTCTCTCCTCAGGAATTGAAGAAGAAATTGGGGATTTGGTATTTGAATAAACAATTATATGGCTCCATATTAAAAGGCTGGTACTTATTTTTCAATTTTATATGATTTTGCAGGGTTTGTAGGGCTTCCCTGTGGCGATTCGAAGACAATTACTAATTTTGAAATGATTTTGCAAGTGATTTGGGCTTCGAAATTGGGGTTCGAGTGAGTAGTGGAGGGATGTATGGGGGTGGACCGGGTGGGATTCAGAGGAGTGTGATGTCGCAGATTGGTGGGGGGAGTAAGGCGAAGGAAGCTTTGTGGCAACGGATGAATGGGTGCATAATATTGTTGTGGCGGTTTGGCATTTGCAGAGAGTTTTGTCTAAGAAGAGGGATCCGTTTACTCATGTGTTATTTCTCAAAGAGGTTATGCAGGTATGGTGTTTGTTGCTGTCAGTTTTGTTTTCATATGTTAAGTGCATTACTTTAAAATAGGGATTGGATGTTAGAATTGTGATATAAAGGATGAGGTGTTATATGCTGTATATGTACACACGTAGATATAACTAAACCAAATATATTGGTGTACCTTCCCTTTTAAATACATGATTTGATGATGTGTATGCACACCTAATCCTTATTCAAGCAAAGGTGATTCAGTAAGGAGTACTGCCCTGCCACATCTTATAAGAATATTTTACTGTAAATCAAATTTTGCCCTTAATAGTAGTTTTTCATTAGGAATTTTAATTTATAATGTAGATAATTGGTTATAGTTGGTGCTAATTTCTTTAAATGCTTTTACTTTTAGTAATTTTGTTAGTGATTAATGCCATCAAGGGTGTTGTATTGTGTTACCAGTTGTTAGTGTTATAGTTGTTCTTGTATCAGCTTTTTCTATTTTAGGAAGGTGATTCGATGTTAATAGATCGAGTTTAAGAGGCACTTGTAAAAGCCTTTGCTAGTCACCAAACTTAAAGAAAAGGACATTAAAGCGATCTTGAGTGAGTCAAACTCAAACATGAATCACGAAGTTGATTTTGAAGCCTTTCTGAGGGTCAGTTTTCAAAGTTTATTGCAAAAAACCATTCTTCCTTTGTTTGATCAGTGACATATTATGTCTAAGGCAAAAATGCAGTAGCAAGTGTTAAATCTTCTTTTTATGCTGCCAGGCATATCTAAACATAAATGCTCGTGCTCAAACGAAGGCAGGTGGATCAAAGCTTAAGAATGCACCTTCGTTCCTCAAGGCACCCACGACCACTCTTCGACACACCATAAGCCAGTCAGAGAAGGAATCTTATGTTTCCCACATCAATAGATACCTAGGAGAAGATCCTTACCTGAAGAAGTATCTTCCTATCGATCCAAATACCAATGCTTTGTTTGATCTTGTTAAGAATGTAGTTCTTCTCTGGTACTTCCAATGCACCTATTTTACAATGTATATATCAGTTTATTTCAGGACATAAGTTTTTAAATTGATTTAACAATAATGTCCCGCAGTAAGCTTATCAATCTGGTTGTACCTGGTACAATAGACGAGCGTGCAATAAACACTAAGGCTGTGCTTAATCCGTGGTAGAAGAATGAGAATTATACGTTGTGCCTCAACTCCGCCAAGGCCATTGGCTGTACCGTAGTGAACATTGGCACACAGGACCTGGCAGAGGCAGAACATAAAGTAATTTTCTATCATCATGAACAGAAACAACTTTCATCATTTTGACATAAAATTCACTTATTTATAGTAGGGATCAAGTCTCTGCGATATTTGCTTATATTTGTTTATTTCATTTTGTACAGCCTCATCTCCTACTTGGTTTGATGTCCCAGATAATTAAGGTATGTTCTTAAACTTCTGAAACTTTAGCATAGAAAAGGTGAAATACAACGGACTACCATGATTTTCAATTGATTTTGTGCTTTCTTGCATCTTTTATGTCAGATACAACTTCTATCTAGTCTCGATCTCAAGAAAAATCCTCAGCTATTGGAGCTGGTGGAAGAAGAGAAGGTTTGAAGAACACACACACACACATATAAATCTCCTATTGATCATAAAACATATTTGAGAGTAATCGCTTTCCTGCATCATGATATACATGCAATACTTATTTTATTTTTCACATTCAGGATGTGGAGGAGCTCATGAGCTTATCTCCGGAAAAGGTTCTCTTAAAATGGATGAACTTTCAATTGAAGAAATCAGGATATAAGATAGATATATCCGCTATTGACTTGCATATATTTTAAAAGGCATTTACCTACAGTTTTTAGGATCTGAAAATGATACAATTCATCTGTTGTATTCATAAGTTGTCTGCTTTGTTTCTATTTCTATAACAGTAAATTGATTTGATTAAGCAAACAAGGTGAGGCATATAAATGGCTCATTAGTATCCCCTTCAAATTGCATTGCCTTCGATTATTTTGTAAAAAATATTGCATCCCATCATTAAATTCCCTTCCTGACCAAGAAGAAAATATCAGGTATTTTATACCCTTTATCTTCCTGATCTCACATACGTTGCATTGACATGCGGAATCACTGGAATTTATGCAGTTGTAAGTTTTATAACTATATTTGAATCCCACATATCTATACTTTACATTCTTGAATTGGCATGTCAACCTTCTGCTTATTCGGCTTGCAGGTATAAGTTTAAAAACCATCAATTTTCATTCTTTCCTTTTCTATTTATGTGCCTTTTTCTCATTCGTATTCCCTTGTGCAGATTCAGGAACAAGGTCAAGAATGACACACTATCACGTGTTTTTAGCATAGTCATTTTCTTAGGTTTATGTCGCAGTCACCAAGCTTTGATAATGAATTTTACTAATATGCTGATTCAACTATTTTGAATTGCAGTTGTAATTTTACTGATCGATCAAATGGTTATAATTTTAGTTGGTTTTTGTAGTATTTTGGATACGTATTGGAGATTTTATTTTGGTATTGGGATTGTTGTATACACAGAGCATGTATATAAAATTTTTAATATTAATTGTTGCATTTTCCTATTCTAGTATAAAGTATATTTAGATATAGCGTGGAATTATAAAATCTAATGTTGGTTAATTACAAAATAATCATGTTACAATAGATATAATATAGTGTTACAATAGGGTACAGGTGGGGCCCATGTAGGCCCCACTTATGCAATCTTGATCAAGCTATTGTATCACTCATTTTGTGTTACATTTGGGCCTGTTAGTGTTACAGTAGGTGCCTATTGTAACGTTTTCCTCTCTGTTATAATAGATCAGTGAAGTGTTACATTAGGGTGTATATTGTAATGCTCGTATACGTAACGCCCCCTGGTGTTAGAATAGACCTATTGTAACACTTTTGGGGCCTATTGTAACACAATTTAGGCATTACAATAGCCCACTTATGGCGTAGTGTAAATACATTCATGACCTTTTAAAGAAGTTTAATCTAATGGATTGCACATCTGTAAAAACTCCCATGGCTACTGCAACTAAGCTTGAATTAAACACTACTGAAAAGTCTGTGGATATTTCAAGCTATAGAGGCATGGTTGGCTCACTTCTGTACTTAACAGCTAGTAGGCCAGATACAATGTTTGCCACTTGTCTTTGTGCTAGATTTCAGGCCGATCCTAGAGAATCTCACCTAGTAGCTATTAAGAGAATTTTCAGATATCTCAAGGGAACACTAAAACTTGGCATTTGGTACCCAAGAGATTCTGGTTTTGATCTAACTGGTTATTCAGATGCAGATTATGCAGGTTGTAGAATAGATAGAAAAAGTACAGCAGGAACCTGTCAATTTCTAGGAAACAAGGTTGTGTCCTGGTTCAGTAAAAAGAAAAATTCAGTTTCTACTTCTACAGCTGAAGCTGAATATATTGTTGCTGGTAGTTGCTGTGTACAGATTTTTTGGATGAAAAACCAATTGTTGGACTATGGTCTACAAGTGGATAGAATTCCCATTTTCTGTGATAACACAAGTGCAATTGCCATCACTGAAAATCCAGTGCAGCATTCAAGAACAAAGCACATAGACATCAAGTACCACTTCATAAGGGAACATATGATGAATGGTACTGTGGAACTTCATTTTGTTCCAAGTGAAAAGCAGCTTACAGACATATTTACCAAGCCACTTGATGAATCCACCTTTTCAAGGTTGGTAAGTGAGTTAGGTATGCTTAATTATTCTTGAATTACTTCAGATATTTTACAAGTTGTAATACAGCCAAAAATTTAATTGATTTTTCAGCATTGGATGGAATTTTGGCTAAGTCAAAATTTACATCCCGACGGATGCTCATTATCCATCGAGTTTGGTCATCCGTCGGTATATTAATTTTAAATAAAAATCAATTATTTTTCTGGAATATTTTGTAACTCGACGGATAACTGATTTATCCACATCCGTCGAATTGTCTCAATCCTAGCCGTTAAATTTCTGAATATTATCCATCGGGTATACTTACAGTTTGTAAGCATAACACGACGGATAATTGAAGGATTTTTACAGTTTATTTATTTATAAACGGCTATTTTGGGAAATTTTTATTGGTCACTTTATTTTACTTTATTATTTTTGACAGTTTATTTCTGAGATAGTATAAAAGCTAAATTCATTTCTACTATATTCTTTTATCATTCTCAAGATTCAATTGCTCTAACTTCTTTCTTTCTCAAAAACAAATACTTTCTCTACAAATTTCTCAATCTCTAACAATGGCACCGGTCGTCAAAATCATGTCTCAAACTGGGTACATCTATGAAAAGAACAACTTCACAACTCTAGTGAACAAGGAGATTCAACACTCTGGAAACTACCTAAAAATGATGGATTTTGTTAAAGGCTGCAAACTCAACTATGCTATGTTGGGATCTCCCACCATCTACTGTGAGGTTTAGAGGAGATATGGACAACTGAAGTGTACAACTCAACTGATAAGACCATCACATTCACTCTTAAAGGTAAGCAGTTTTGCATTAACAGTGATATTGTCAAAGCATGCTTTAGAATTCCTGATAATACTGTTACTGCTCCACACACAGACACTGATATTGTTAACATGCTCAACTCCATGGGCTATGCACTTACTACCTCTAAATTAAGTGAAATTAGAAGGTTGGGTCTTAGGAAAGAATGTAGCCAAACCTAGCCACACCACAGTTTCCCAACAAACTGTGGTTGTTAATAAGGAAATAAGCTCATTACTAGTTTCATCCTCCCAAAAGGATGTCACTATTGAAACAAGCTCCCAACCAGGAGCACAGGCCAAGAGAGGTAGGGACACTAGCTCACCACAAACTTATGCTAGAAAGAAAAGATCAAAAACCCTTGGGGATGCACAGGGCACACACACAATGCAAACTGGTGCTAAAGACCCGATCACTGCACCATCTCAAAGTCAGATTAACGTGGCTCCAATAAATGTGGAGTCACAGCCAAAATCTCTCATAATTGAAGCACCTGATACACCAAATTCTCCCACACACACTGGATGTTGACATGATAAATACATCACTTCCAAATTCTCCATCTTTAACTCTCTTGGAGAAGCCAAAAATCCAAGCAAGTGAGCATCATCTTTTAGATGATTTATTGGCTCACTTGCCATTTCTTTCTGAGACTGTTGAAACTTCTGTACCTAAATTATCATCAATCTGCACAGAGTCTACAATAGTCTCCGCTCTAAACTCATTTATTTCTTCTATCCCGATGGATATTCATCATCCGTTGAGTAGTGATTGTATCCAGACGGATAAGCCTAACAATAGTCATTCATTGGATAGCCAAACTATTATCCCGATGGATATTCCTCATCCGCCGAGTGTCTCTGCACAACTTAAAATTTCTTCAATTCTCACAAGTGCAGAAGACTTAGTAGTAATACAATCACTCCTAGGACTGAGGGAAGAGAGTGAATTGAGTGAGAGGCTGGGTTGCTCCCAGGCAAAAGGAGAGAATAAGGGTGATCAAATGCAGTTCATTTCTTCAGGACTGGCAAAAGTGAGTGAGAGGAGTCCCACCTTAGATGGTGAAGGTGAGGGTGTGAGGGTGGGGAGCCAAGGGGAGCCCTTGATGCAAAAAGAGAGAAAAATTGAGAGAAATGCAGGTACAGGAGATATAAGGATGGACATCATTGCTAGTGAGTCAATGAATGCCAATGATGTAGACATAGAGAAACTATCTCAGCAGAATCAAGATGTTATAAGTTCCATATCTTTGGATGCTAAGGAATTTACTCATCTTGTTCCAGCATATCAAATTTTGGCTGGACAGGGCAATGAAAGTGTAGAAAGGATGCTGAATTTGGTGCACACTACTCAATCCATGGAAAGGGCAAAGGATGCCATCACAACTATGCCTTCTACAGTTGGTGATGACATAGACTATAAAGATGGTGGATCAGAAGAATTCTTTGGTGATGACAGTGAATAGGGGTCACTGGACATAGGGGAGAAGTAGGCCCTATATCCAGATTTGGTATGCCATCTTGAGCATTTTCAAAGCAATGTGATGAACATTATTTCAAGACCACCCTCATTCAACTCATAAGTCAGACACAATCTGCTCTTCAATCCACAACAAATGCCAGCACCAAGAAGCTCCTACAAGCACACCTTGCTTCTCTTCAATTACAACAAATTCAAGGCTTTCAACACAATCAGGATGTCACTTCTATCAAAAGTTAAATTGATCAAATGAAAAAGGACATTTCTGAAAGATTGGATGCTAAACTTCCAGAAGCAACTATGATTAATATTAAGAGACAACTAAGGAAGAACTCAGATCTTGCTACTCAAGTGGATTCCCTGGATAAAAGAATGACTGCTATGGAAGTTTATCTAATAGCTATTCATCTACATCAACCATAACAAACAGACTTGCTTCAAAAGCTAGTGGCAGCACAAACCTATTCCTCTACTCAATTTGTTGATAACAAAAAGGGGGAGAATGAAAGCTCTATTGTCCAAATCAGTCAAGAGGAATCAAGGAGTGAGGGGGAGCAGAAAGTACTAAACTTCCAAGTCAGCAAAGTGATTATTCCAGCAATTGCTTTTACAAAGCCACTAGTTATGGACAGCATTGACATCAAAAATCTGGCAGCAGCAAAGCTAAACACAGATGACAAACTACTAAAGATTGATGTAGCAACAGCTGAGAAGGAGTTAAAAGAAAAATGGAAAAAGATAGATGTAGAAATTTAACAAAAGTTTGGGCCAATTCAGAAGCCAGACAAAACATTCATTCATCATTCTAAAGTCAAGAACATTTATGTGAATGAAATGAGTATGAATTATCTGGAAAAAGGCCAAACATCTTGCATCCAATCTCAAAAAGAAGATTTCATCATGAAGCCTAAAAGAAACTACTCAAAGTTTTCAGAAAAGAATCCTATGGATACTGTGTATGAAACACCTAGGCCAGATGAGAAGAAACTGTTGGCTAGATCAATTGCCTTCTACAAAGATCCAGCTGATTCAACACTCAAAAGAAGATTAGCAAAGATTTACAGAAATGGTAAGGAAATTTGTGTGGTGGCTAGACACCCCATGTTTGTGGAAGCTAAGAAGGAAGAGAAAGAAAGAATCAGGCAAGAAAAGAAGCAAGCTGCTCTGGATGCTAAAAAGCTTAAACAAAAGAAGCAAGTTGTTATCTTGTGCAAGCTTCAAGCTGTAAAAACCACAACAGAAATTCCTGCACAACTAACTGTAATTACTGAACCTAAGGATCAGAAAGAGCAAGAAGAACCACAGAAGAAAAGGAAATTTAGATACAAGCTCCATTCTAAGAGAAAATTGGACTTTAATGATGAAGAAATAGAAGACAATATTCCTAAAAAGTCCACAACTACAACTCAAATATCAAAACCCTCAGTGGCATTTGAAACAATCAAGGTGGTGGATCCAACTAGGAATATTCATGGTAAACCCATAATTCCAAAGGATGAGCCAGTGGACTGGGATAGTTTGCCTATTCCTGAACTGAAATTTCCTATCCTCAATCCGAAGAAGACAAAGACAAGAGCTAGCAAGAAAGTGAAACTAGTGACTCTCAAATCCAAGACCCTAGTCAAATCTCAATATACAGTCAACAAAGGAGATATGTTGTACATCTGTGACACCAAAGAGTTTTCTGATATCAACCTCTACTTAGATGAATTGGAAGAAGTTAGAGGAATTGATGCTCACAGACATCTTCCTGAAAGACTGGTATTCAAATACAAGGGAGGAAAAGAGATCATATGGCCACTTCACAGGATTCTTCTAGAAAGCCAATATGTTCTAATAAAGATCTACTCATCATTGAAAAAGAACTTTGGATACCATGTGACTGCCAGAAGATTAGTTCTAAAAAAGATTGAGGAGCTGGGGAGTAATAGAACCAAATATGCACTTCCAAAAACTCTATCGATTCCCTTCACAGGAAAGAGAGTGCATCTGAGGCCCTATTGGTTAATGGAATTCAGGGATGAAAAGGGAGTTAGAAGATTTTTCAGATTGGAGGACCAGATGAGTATCTCTAGCAATGAGACTCTATTGGAAAGATAAGGAATGCTAGATCTCTCAGAAGCTGGTGAACTTGAATTCCACAGACAACTCTAAAATCAGATAGAAGAGAACAACAAGAGGCTTGGGAAGAAAACTAGACAAACAAGGAAATAAACATATCTTCTCAGACTAGAGGAGCATCTTGATAATGATTATGAGCTATTCTTTGTATACTTTGCATTGTTCAATTTTCAGTAAATTTTGCAGGCACTTATCAATTTTATCTACTATTTTTAATCTGTATTCATAGAAGTGTTTTATTATCATCAAGTTTCTCTTAATTTATGGCTACAATTCCAGTAGACATAAATTAGGGAAGATTGTTAGGAATATGTTATGAACTTGATGATATATTATACAAAACACCTTAGTATATTTAACTTAGTGAATTTTGTAGCACTCGACGGATGATCAAATATAGTCCCGACGGATGATTCAATATAGTCCTGACGGATGATGATTTGACATCCATCGAGTGAGTAGCTTATGTAATAATAAGTTTTGTAGCACATTTCTGCAAACAACTTTGTGTAGATTCTGTATAAGCATATGAGTCATGTTCACTACTAATAGATATGCAGAATAAGTTGATTAATTAAAAATATAAGATGTCTTGTTATTATGCATAAGTGAAATAGAGTCAAGTGTCAAATAGCTACCCGACGGATGATCAACAAAGCTACCCGACGGATGATCAACAAGCTACCCGACGGATAACAAGAATGTACCCGATGGATGATCAATTCAACTATCTATTGACAGTGACAACACAGTCACATACGTTGAGTGTTTGCCTTGTAATTTTGTATAAATGCCTTGTAAAATAGGTGGGCTAAGTGTAGATATACAAAATAGGTGGGCTAAGTGTAGATATAAAATGCCTTGTAATTTTGTATAAATGAAAGAATATGAACTGCTAAAAAAACATCTTCAACTGCTAAACTACAAACTTCAATGGATGACTCAATATGCCTTCAACGGATAAGTTAGTCAAGAAGTCTTCAATTGTATCAGATAAAGCTTCAACGGATGCTAACAAGAAAGCTTCAACGGATGACACTAGTTTAGTGTCAACAGATGACAACAATGAAGCTTCAACGGATGATCAATAAGATAGCAGTTGATAATGACTTGACAGAGGCTGATAGAGTCACATGAGTTGATAATGCACAAAAGGAATGTGGCAGCCTGCTTACAGGTTTTAGAATAAAGTGAAGCATTTCCATTTTTAAACAAAACATGGTCGTTCAAAGATGTTATTTTACTTGGATTGCATTGGACAGAGAGATGAAGAAGCATGTGCATGGACCTAGATGTTAGGACTTTTATTCTTGTTTATTGCACATGTAAACTTGGTTCAATATAAATCAAGTGTAGCAAGCATTTAGAAAAAAAGTAAGAACTCAAGAGTTTAGCAAGCTGTTTCTTTAGAAAATACTCTCAAGTTCAAAGTTGTAACAAAATACATGTAAGCAGCTATGTGCAAATTGCATCACAGAGATTTCTTCAAATATACATCTCTGGTGGAAAGACAAATCAACCATAAAGTTTTTAAACATTGTGTTTATTTACTTTGTGTGAGTAAAATACTTCAAAAGCTTTATCTGCAATCTTGCTTATTCAAAAACACAGTTGTATATTCTATAAAGAGTTTTTCAGAAAAGAAAAAGAAACCAGAATTCCATTTAATCCCCCTTCTATAAATATGTTGTTATATTGTTGGGAAAATAACAACTGGTATCAGAGCACAGCTCTTAACATATAATGAGTTTAAAGATCAAAGCAATCAAACAACATGAGCAAGAAGGATGTTGGAGTGAAGATTCCAATTAATTATGGACAAAGACAACTACCATCACTAAAAAGTAAAGATGCACCTTCATCTACTCTGTCAAGATAAATGATATGTCAACTGCATAGAAAATGGACCTCATATTCCTCTCAAGGTTGTAACAGATGTGGTTGATGCTACTATAAATGAGCAAACTGTCCCAAAGCCTAAAGAAGAATGGACTCATAAAGATATTAAAGAAGTCCATAAGATAAAAAGGCCATTAACATATTATTCAATGGTCTTGATCAAGACAAGTTTAACAATGTCATAAATTACAAAACAATTAAGGATGTTTGGGACACAGTTCAAGTACTGTGTGAGGGAACTGAGCAAGTCAGAGAATACAAAATGCAACTTCTCATAAAACAATATGAACACTTCCATTTTGAAGATGGTGAGTCCCTGAATGATACTTTCAGTAGAATTCAAAAGCTGTTTAATGGACTAAAGTTGAATGGAAGAGTCTACCAAATCAAGGATTTCAACTTAAAATTTCTAAGGTCTTTACCAAAGGAATGGAAGTCAATGACGGTCTCTCTCAGAAATTCACAAAAGTACAAGGATTTTACTCTTAAGAGATTGTATGGAATTTTGAAGACCTACGAGCTTGAAATGGAACAAGATGAGCTAATAGAAAAATAAAGGAAGAAAGGTGGGTCTGTGGCATTGGTAGCTGAGCAAGAGAGAATAGTGGAAATAAAGGTTGAAGCTGTTAAAACTGCATCAAACATTAATGTTTGTGAAGGCAGGTTTGAGATAAGAAAGGGAAAAGGGTTGATGGTTGAAGATGAAGATTGTCCAAGTCAAGATAACATGGATGAAGTTGATGAACATCTAGCCTTTCTGTCTAGAAGATTTTCAAAGCTTAAATTCAAGAAAAATTCTAGAGTTGTGAAGTCTAACATAAACATGGTTGACAAAACCAAATTTAAATATTTCAAGTGTAGGCTAAGTGGTCATTTTATAAATGAGTATAGAAAGCCAAATTCTGAAAAGAAAAGGTTTGAACCTGTAAACAACAAAAAGAAATGTTTTGAGTTGCTCAAACAGAAAAAGAAGGCATTCATAATTCAAGAAAATAATTGGGCAGCTGATGGAGATGATGTAGATGAAGATATAAACTATATCAACCTTGCTATCATGGCCAAGTTAGATGAAATAGAGGTCAGCTCATCTAGCAATCATGTAATCACTATTGATCTTTCACATCTTTCTAAAGATAAATGCAATGATGCTATTAATGAAATGTCAACTGAATTATATCATTTGCGTGTCACACTTAAATCACTCACAAAAGAGAACATTGGAATTAAAGAGAATTATCTGTTTTTGAGTGATAGAAATGTTGTGTTAAAAACTCAATTTATTGAGTTTAAAAAATTGAAAATTCAGTGTAAAATTGCTAGAGAAGAGTTAACAGAGTCTTTGATGAAAGAAGAAATTCCGAGAAAGTAGCTTGAACGAGAACAAGAAGTCATTAAGACCTGGAAAACCTCTACGGATATTAGTGTACAAATTGTTAAAGTTCTAGGGATTGAATCATTTTGTGAAGAAGCATGGAAGAAAGACAAAAAGAATCTGAACCTAGATTTATTTGATGATCTGTCAACGGATGTTAAATCAACGGATGATGAAGCTCATCCATTAAACGAGAAAAAGGACATCAGCTAAGGAAAGCTAGCAAAGCTAAATGAAAAATATGTTCTAGTAAAGAATTTTATCTCAGGAGAGTCAAGCAAAACCAAAAATTCAAGTAAAGTGAATGTAGGGCATCTATAATTAAGCAATTAAATGAAAGATTAAAAAAGATTGAGTCCAAAAAGAAAACTAATAGGAATGAGAAAGTAGAGATTAATAAATAGAACAACTACACTCTTGATAAATATGAACCTAGAGAAATATGTGTGAAGTATGGTAGTATTAATCATCTGTCTACTATTGCAAGTCTGTTAAGAATGCACCCATGTTTGCACCTCCTTCTATGCCTAACATGCCTATGTCATCTATGCATGTCATGCCTCTACAAAAAATTAGATGAACATTTTGCTAATATGTCATTTGCACATAATCCTTACTATACTTCATTTAATATGTAACAAATGCCATATGACATGCCATTCTGGAATAACATGTATGCATAACCTGCCACACCATGTTAATCATAATGTGCTTGATGAATCTCAAACTAATCATGTATTTTAAAGTCCTACTCCCATGATAAAGGTTGATCTTCAATCACCTAAATCTAGTGGTAGAGAGTCTAAGAAACTCAAGAATAAAGCTAACAAGGCAGGACCCAAGGAAACTTGGGTATCAAAATCAAATTGATTTGGTTTTGATGTGTGCAGAGAAACAGAAGGAATATATGGTACTTGGACAATGGATGCTCAAGGCACATGACTGGAGATTCTACCCTGCTCACAGAGTTTAAGGAAAGAGCTGGCCCAAGCAATACCTTTGGAGATGACAACAAAGGATATACTATGGGATATGGCTTAATTTCAAAAGGAAATGTCATCATTGATGAAGTAGCACTAGTTGATGGACTCAAACACAATCTTTTGAGTATCAGCCAACTATATGATAAAGGCAACTCAGTTACCTTTAATTCAGAAACCTGTGTTGTCACTTACAAAAAGGACAACAAAGTGGTCCTTACTGGAATAAGAAAAGGAAACATGTACTTAGCTAACTTTAACTTTACATATGCAGATTCAATTACTTGTCTCTTTAGCAAAGCAAGGCAAGATGAAAGTTGGCTATGGCACAAGAAGCTATCCCATTTGAATTTCAAAATAATGAATGAGTTGGTCAGGAAAGACCTTGTTAGAGGCTTTCCTCAAGTTAAATTTTCAAAGGATGGCCTTTGTGGTGCTTGTCAGAAAGGAAAGCAAACGAAATTATCATTCAAAAAGAAATTGTTGAACCATTACAACTATTGCATATGGATTTATTTGGACCAGTCAATGTATTGTCAATTTTCAATAAAAGGTATTGCCTAGTGATTGTAGATGATATTTGTAACACCCCCAAATCCGGGGTCGGGGATTCGGGTTATCACGGTCTTTATTTCCATTCATAACACTTTACTTTAATTAAATAAACAACTCCATATTTTGACCCCACAATAATACTCACTCCACAACACATTCTAGTCTTAGAGTTGAAATTGAAATAAGTAACAATCCTTGGAATACATAAGTTAAAAGTTATTAGAAACCCAAAATGATTACTTAATAAGTTTACAGTTCTTTGCCATTATCTGACACAAGTCACAATTATACATAAATGGATTCCCAAAAGCTGAACACCTAAACTATAGAGAAATCTACCTCTGTTGTGTGATGAATGAACAAAGCAAGAGTGGGTGATACAGCTCATAAATAACAGGTATATTATGATTAACGATGCAATGTATCTTAATAGATATCTTAATGAAAGTCTTTATTATGCATAAAGTAACATTTAATAGATATAAGTTTTAAAAGGTGAAGTTACGAGATACTTCAACATAATCATATATCTTATCCACAAAATGTTTGAAACTACTATTGTTCAAAGTACCAACAATTTCTGAAGTTTATCTTATAGATGAAGTTATGAGATACTTCATTTGATGAAAACATCATTTTGAAACCTCGACCCTGCCAACACTCATCAGTCACCCAACCGTAGCCATTCTATTAAAGTGCCCTGGGTAGTGTTGCAGAGATATCCAGACTAGATGGTGAACTCATTACGGGAGTTTGCCACACCAGGAAGACAACTTATGATGATCAGTCACAGTAGTACAAACCCATAATTTTCTACATGTAGAGGAGAATAGTCGGATGTATTTATCGACCGCTCGTGAACTCATAAGGAATTGACAATCTTAGTGGAACTTCTGGGCCAATAAAATAAGGCTGGGCCGACGCCACTCGGCCACTTACGCTACTCCTAGTTCGGATAAACTCCATGATTCTGAAACGTAAAGCTCGTCTCCCTTTTCCCCAAGTAAAACTTGTTGATACGGCTCCACCAAGAAGCCATATCTAGTAGGAACCAAGAAGCTGTATCTAGTTGGAAAGGAAAACTCACCGATATTTCCCAGGCGATGCCTGTTAATGGATTAAACTTGTTCCAAGGATTTACTTTCCGAATGTTGGGTAAGTAATCAAAAACTTCTTTATCTATTCAGCAACATCGTTGCGAATATAAAAATACAACACTGAGCAGGATCCCCTATTTTTGAGCGAATAATTAAATCCCATTCATAAAGAAGATTTAAGCTTAAAAAAACGGGGTTTGGGGTCCTCTCTATACTTTTTAAAATGGTTTTGATAAGGTTCAAAAATAATATCTGAAATTTTTAAAGTAAGGATGATTTAAATAATATTAATCATTTTCAAAATTATTAGGCGAATATCAAAGCATTATTATTTAAGGAAATAAATAATATTATTTACTAAAATAAGGGATTCATAAGTCCTCAAATAAATATTCAAAACTAATATCCATTTAATAAATAAAATAAGTTTTATAAGTAGAATCTCTATTCGAATAATTAAAATAATCATTGATCGTAATAAATATCTTAAATGAATACTCATAAAATAATATTCACTTATAATTTAAAACTATCGAATAAGTATTATTCGATTAATAATTTTAAAAACTATATACAATATACTCGGGAACATCGCCTCCCGATTTAGGTACAATGTTCAACTTGTATGCCCTACTCTAAGGGGATACGCAAAATATCGCTAAATACTAGCATAAGTATTATGTAGCTCGTAAGCTCTACTTTAAAGCAATTGTATTTGACAATGAAATATCACGATTTCAAAACATGCATGCATATAATATATATATATATATCGTATCAACATGCTTTCCAAAACATACATGCATATATATATATCGCAAGATTTTGCCTAACAATACTCATGTATTTATCTCAAGATAATGTATATATACATATAATCATCACAACAATGGTAATACGGGTAAAAAACTTGCATGAGTGTCCTGGGGTGGTAATGAGCTTAGGGTGGGTCCGGTAACCTGTAAACAACAACATAAGTCAGAATTAATCCTCGGTCGGTTAAGAAACTAGACTTTTGTCATGCATACCCTAACGCTCGCTTTCAAGCTTAAAGGTTTACGTTAGTCGCTCGCGTACCCTCGGCTCCACCATTTTTATAAAATTGACCGTTAAACATTTTAAGATGAATCCTTCTCGAGGACTTTACTAACTGCCTAAGAAACTTTACATAATTGTTTCGTGTTTCGATAAGTCTTCTAGGGGCCTTAAATATGGTTTCAAAGTTACTCGAGGGGTAGGGGTTCATTCGCGAAACATCGTTACTTAAAACGGTCATTTCTGATAAACCGTAAATTTGATTAAAGAGATCCACATTTCAAAACGAAGCTTAAATCATAGCTATCTAAGATTGGCAGTGGTTAGTTCATATAAGTGGGTGCTCGGGTCCAAAAGTTATGTACAAAAACAGTCTCTAGAAAATTGGCCATTACGATGGTTGTACGTTAACGATTCCCAAATTTTAACCATACTAATCTACACCAAATCAACCACAATTCATCAACAACTCAAGATCCAAAATATTACCATTCTAACCATAACTCAAGATCTCAACTTATACATCTCAACTAAGTCAAAATATGATCAAGAACTTCAAATCTAACAAGTATCATTCACATCTCCATAATCCACAAAACAACTTAACAATCAAAGATCTAAACATTATTAAACAACTACTACACTTAATCCATCATCTAATCATCATAACAACTCAAACTAATCAAATTAATACTTACGGATGGAAGAGTTATACCTTCCTTGGAGCTTCTAAACAATACAAGAGCCAAGAAATTCCTATGGGAGCATTGATCTACTCTTAAACAACCTTGATCTTACCATTAAATCAAAAATTAGTTTCTTGAAAACAGTATTCATCATCTTTTTGGATGAATTATTAGAAATAGCTAGGAATGGAATTTGAGGCTATGATTTTTTAGGAAGCATGTAACTAATCAAGGAGTAGCTAGGATAAATACCTTGTAAATTAGTAAGAAGTGGAGCTTGGACTTCAATTTCTTAAGAAAAGAGATCGAGAGTTTGGAGCTTGGAAATGGGGGGAGAAGATGAAATTTTTGATTGGTTGATCTTGGGAAATGAAATGACTTTACTTGGTGGAGATTAATATTGCTAAAATATCTTGGTTTTACTTTATTAAAGTGATGACCTCACCTTGCTTACATCGTCACAAGGACACTTGTCTACTTTCAATGGTTGGATGATATCATCTTGCTCTAATACTATTCATTAGTGCTAATTTCTTTCTTAATACCTTGGTTACTTGTATAAGCTTAATCCTTGGTCGCTTATTTATTTTACGGTTCGCTTAACTCTCATTATTGTTGATCATTTGATGGATCATATCCGGGATCATATTACTTGGGTTTTCCTAACCATTCTTAATATCTTATATTTCTTTTTTGATCCTCTGTTATAATCCTTGAATTGAATTCCTTTTAATCATCTTACCTTATACTTAATTCCTTCGGTATCTGGTAGATTTTCAGGAAAAATCAAAGTGTTCGAATTCAAATTCTGACGACCTTTACATACACTCATTTACATTATGGAATACTAATATGATCTCAGAATTTCCATAACAAAAACCTATATGACGTGGTATAACGCCCTCCAAATCTGGGGTCTAGATCTGGGGGTTACTTGCTAATCTCCAACATAACACAAACTTGTGTAATAATTATACAAACATATATCTAACCACTTACATCTATCCAGGATCTTTTAAGGTTGAGGTATGAAAATAAAAACAACACAATATCTTTATTACAAGCCCAAATTTAAAATCTCATAGAAATCTCTTTATTACAAACCACTATCTAAACAAGTTTTAAAGTAAATTCATTTTATTTCAAACACATACCACTTCTATCTACACTACACCTGCTCAGGTGGCTCAAACCTCTGCTCTTTTATTGGGATCAGCACCTTTGGTGCTAGAGGGCCCCGCTGCCTGACACGCTTATTTACCACGCGAGTCCGAATAGGTTTCAATTTCTTTATTGACTGAAAAGACAAAGTGAATAACAACAAAAAGGGGATTAACCATAATTTGCTCAGTAAGTCCACAATATATCAACAGTAGTATAAAAAAGTTAAATGAATCGGTAATCTGATTGTATCTGTAAAAATGTATCTCTGTAAGGCATAATGAAGGCCGCTGTCGGCAATTATCAATAAACTAGACTGGACACAAATTATAGTACTGTAATATGATGCTTAGTCAGATACAGTACGGATCCATGCTATTCACATAGATCCACGTTATAACGAGGTACCCAGGCTCATTTATGGCCCCCGTATTTTATTCAAGGGTCCAGTTCATTACTGGCCCTAATTGTAACCATCTAGTCCAAAGAACAAGCATCCGGAACTATCGGTATGCTTTGATGTCATCTTAGTCATCAAGATGCACATCATGATATAAGTATGGTATAATCTATTGTAATATGAATAGAGCATTCCGCGTATCAAGAGAAATCAGGAATCGAAGTGAAATGTAAACAAAAGAACAATAATTGTGTATCAGTGTATGTGAATAGGAATTATCAGTGTTTACTGAGTTGAGAATTCGAATAGAAATAATCAATTCACTATTCCCAATTTAGAATAGGGGAAAAACTTGCCTGTCACGCGATCTACCACAAATATATCATAGTTCTATAATACTGGCTCGGTCTGTCTCGTTGGCTTCGTCTCTATCAAAGAAAGATACTCATTTAATCGACATGTATCTTAAACACGTCTCAAACCAACTTCACGTAGCCCTTATCGTCTACCCGTACGCTTACAATTGACTTGTATAATAATAACTAGCAATTAGAACTCGATTAACCACATAATTCACATAGCACATAAGTCACATAGTCAATCTAGGATTAAAAACATTTTTAGAATTTAAATTGGATCAAGATCTGGCTCGTTTCCTAATTTTCGGAATTTGTTGGACTCGTCTCTATAATTAATAGGGTCTATAAGTAAATAAATATCGAAATCCGACTCGTTTCCAAAAGAAATTAAGGTTTGAAACTATTTTTAATGAAAACAAATCATTTTTCTATAATAAGGGCTTTCGTTTCGTTTAAATCGGAAAAATGGTTTAATTATTATTTAATAAATATGAATAAATCAATTTATTATTCAAAATAATCAATTATTCAAAATAATTGAACCTCAAATATATTTTTAAATAATTATTTGGGAAAGCCCATAATTAAAAATGATTTTCCCATAATTTTTGGAATTAAAATATATTTATAATGAATTATTGAAAATAAATTTATTAATTATCAAAATAATTAATCATTTTAAAATAATTAATAGATAATAAATATATAATAAATAATTAAAGAAATAATTAATTTTGAATTTTAGATAATATTTCAGATTTATTTATTTATAAAATAAATTAATTAATTAATTACATTAATTAATCAATTTATAAAATAAATAAAACTGAATTTTATGATTTTTAAAATAAAAATAATTAAAATTAAAATAAAATTTCCAAAAACAGTTTTATGAAAATGATTTTTGAGGAAAACCAGATCAAAACCGGGTTCCAAACCTGGTCTGAATCCGGGTTGCGAAGAACTCATACGGGTCGTCGGCCGGACTTGAATTATCCGACGACAATACCAGTTTTCGGCGACCTCAATTCCGGTTGCACAGGGGGTTATTCAGCCACGATTTCATAGGGTTTTTAATCCCTAACAGCCCAGAAAACCAAACCCCAACTCCAAAATCACAGGCGATAATGATATCGTCTTCTCCGACCAAAGTCTAAGAACACCGGCGATGTTCGCGGCGTTTTCCGGCAACGTCAACCCAGAACTCGAAGAAACTAGCTGCAAATCACTCCTTACTTCATAAACCAACCCAGTCCAAGAAATTCCCAAATAATCATCACCGTGACCAGAAAAATGAAAACATCGCTTAAGGCGGCGATATTCCGACGAACATAAAACGTAAATCAGATTTAATGAAACTGGTATCAATCAATCACAAATTTCATGATCTATAACTCTACATTAATGAATTAAATCAAAACAATCTTAAACTAAAATACCCAAATCTAAATTAAAATTGAAAATCAATGAATTTAAACATGAAATCGATAGTAAAATCGGAAAGTAGAGATCATGAGCTTTCGATTGATTACTTACATGGTGAATTTGGATCACAGAAACAACTTGAATCCAAGAACTCAAGAACCCTAATTTCTGGAAATTTGGGGATTCTTTTTTCAGAATTTTCTGATTTTTTTATAATTAATTAATAAAAATTAGGCTATTTATAGTAAGTAAAAAAATACTCCTAATTAAAATTAAGGCCCTAATTATACATCTAATAAAATTAACTGGCCCTTAATTAATAATTTTTCAGTACTAATTTTTAAATTTTTAAATTAAATATATATAATATATATGTCAAAATTTTCCAAAAATTGCGAATAATTCAAAAATGCAAAGAAATGGAATAATTGAAAGTCCTATAATTTTATAAAAATAAAAATATGATTTTTGTGAGGTTTTTGACATCCGAAGGGGCCCGAAAAAGTCATTTTCGCGAAACGAGAAAATTTCTAAAATCAGCTATTAAAACAAAGTTCGGGTCATATAACTTTTAATATGAAAGCTTTTAACAGAAAATAAAATATCCGATAAATACCCAGAAAATACCCTGACAACGCAGAACACATATAACGCAGAACACATATAATACATAACAACTAGGATTTTATGACTAAATACACTTAATGACATAATAAAACACATAATTCATCTTTATTATGATATAATATAATCATAATTTACCAGTCGTTACATCCTTGCCACTTAATAGGATTCTGTCCTCAGAATCTTGCTAAGAAAATAACTGGGGATACTTTTCTAACATTTCACCCTCAAGTTCCCAGTTTAACTCTTCAACCATAGGGTTTCTCCATAAAACTCGTACTTATGGTACATAGTTATTTCTCAATACTCTCTCTTAACGATCTAGAATTCTTATTGGCGACCCTATATAAGACAAATCATCTTTGATCTCTATCGGCTCATATTCTATTACATGCCTCGAATCAGGATTATATCTCTTAAACATTGAAACATGGAACACATTATGAATATGCTGCATATGAGGCGGTAAGGCTAAATCGTACGCAACTTTTCCAACTTTCTTCAAGATTTCAAATGGACCAACGTATCGTGGCTTTAGTTTTCCTTTATTGCCAAATCTGGTTAATCCCTTCCAAGGTGATACTTTTAGTAACACGTGCTCCCCTTATTGGTAATCCATATCCTTTCTGGTTTGATCTGCATATCTGCGTTATCGATTTTGCGTTGCCTCTAGTCGCTTCTGGATAAGCTCTAGTTTTTCCTTGGTCTGTTGAATCAATTCTGGACCTAGAATTTTACGTTCACCAACTTCATCCCAATACACAGGTGATGTGCACTTTCTTCCATATAAAGCTTCATAAGGTGGCATTCCAATGCTTGCATGATAGCTGTTGTTATAGGAAAATTCCACTAATGGTAAATGCTCGTCCCAACTACCTTCAGAATCAATTGCACATACTCGTAGCATATCTTCAATTGTTTGAATCGTTCTTTCACTTTTCCCATCCATCTGCGGATGATAAGCGGTACTCATATTCAATTTGGTGCCTAAGCATTCCTGAAACTGTCTCCAGAATCTTGAATTAAAACATGGATCTCGATCGGATACAATAGATACAGGAACTCCATGTCGCATTACAATTTTCTTGAGATATAAGTGCACCAACTTGTCTAGCGAAAAGCTTTCATTGATTGGAAGAAAATTTGCTGATTTCATTAGTCAGTCGACAATAACCCATATTGCATCATGATTTGCTCTGGTTCTTGCAAGTCCTACCACAAAATCCATCACTAGATGTTCATATTTCCATTCTGGAATATCCAATGGTTATAGTAATCCGCTTGGACGTTGATGTTCTGCTTTGACTAGTTGGCAAGTATAACATCTACTCACCCATTCCGCTATTTCTTTCTTCATGTCTGGCCACCAAAAGTTGTTCTTCACATCTCGATACATTTTTGTGCTTCTTAGATGAATGGAATATCTTGAACTATGAGCATCCCGTAGGATTTCTTCTTTTAATTCTGGTACATTAGTTACCCAGATTCTTGATGAAAATCGTAGAATTCCCTTATCATCTTTCTGACTTGTAATTTCTTCTCCCGTTAGACTGTCTTCTTCTTGACTCATTACTTCCTCTTGGCATCTTCGGAGCTTTTCCAACAGTTCGGGTTGAAATGTCATTACATAATTCATTTCAGTGAAATCTTCTAGAATACGAACATCAATTTCCAATTTATCAAATTCTTTGATCAATTTCGCTAAAGAAGTTAATATATTCAATCTTTCTTTCCGACTTAGCACATCTGCTACGACGTTTACTTTCCTGGATGATAGTTGATGGTCACGTCATAATCTTTAATTAATTCTAGCCATCGCCGCTGTCTTATATTGAGTTCCTTCTACGTAAATATATACTTTAGACTTTTGTGATATATGTAAATTTTACACTTTTCACCAAAAAGATAATGTCTCCAAAGCTTCAGCACAAACAAAATTACGGCTAATTCCAGATCATACGTGTGATATTTTTGCTCATGAGGTTTTAGTTATCGAGAACAATATACAATTACGTTACCATGCTGCATCAATACGCATCCAAGTCCTCGGTATGAAGCATCGATGTAAATGACAAAATATCCTTGCTCGTCTGGTAGTACTAATACGGGTGCGGTCACCAATTGATTCTTCAATTCCTGAAAACTTTTCTCGCATTTTTCATCCATTACGGACATTTCATTCATTCGAGTCAACTTGGTTAATGACGTAGCTATCTTTATAAAATCCTTAACAAATCTTTTGTAATAGCCAGCTAATCCCAAGAAACTTCTGACTTCCGTCGGTGTCTTTGGTCTTTCCCAATTTAATACAGCTTTAAACTTTGATGGATCAACCTTAATCCCTTCAATACTGATTATGTGGCCTAAAAATTGTACTTCTCTTAACTAGAATTCGCATTTCGAAAATTTTGCGTAAAGTTGCTCCTACCTTAAGTTTCCCAAAGCAATTCTTAAATGCTCGACATGTTCTTCTTCAGTCTTCGAGTAAATCAAGATGTCATTGATAAATAGAATCACAAATCTGTCCAAGTACTTCTTGAATACTCTGTTCATTAAATCCATAAAGGCTGCTGGTGCATTAGTTAAACCGAATGCCATTACGAGGAATTCATAATATTCATATCTGGTGCGAAAAGCAGTCTTGGGGATATCTTCGGCCTTGATCTTCAGCTGATGGTACCCTGACCTCAAATATATCTTAGAAAACCATGCGGCTCCTTTTAACTGATCAAACAAATCATCGATCTATTGTAAAGGATACTTATTCTTGATAGTCAACTTATTCAATTCACGATAATCAATACATAATCACATGTTGTCGTCTTTCTTCTTTACAAACAGTACCAGTGCACCCCATGGGGATACACTGGGTCTTATAATTCCTCTGTTAAGAAGGTCTTGTAATTGCGTCGCTAGCTCTTTCATTTCAACTGGTACCATTCAATATAGAGTTTTCGAAACTGGTTTCGTTCCTGGTGCCAAATTAATAGTAAATTCGATTTCTCGGTCTGGCAATAATCCTGGAAGTTCATCTGGAAAGACATCAGGAAACTCATACATAACGGGAATATCTTGGATTCTTGGACTTTCCTTTTCAGTATCCAATATATAAGCCAAATAAGCTTTATATCCTTGACGTAGTAATCGTTTAGTCTGCCTCATCGTCAGGAACTTTTCCGCTGTTTCTCACCTCTAAATATTACCATTATAATATCCGCGATTTGCAATTTCACTTTCTTATTTGCATAATCGATCTGCGCATTACTAAAAGCCAACCAATCCATTCCTAGAATAACATCAAACTCTCCTAAATTTAAAGGTATCAAGTCAATGGAAAAGTGATGTCCTGCTATTTTGATAGCACATTCGGGATATACCCAATCTACAGGGACTTGGTCATCTTTCTCTAATTTTATAATTAAAGTTTCGCCCAACCGTTGCATTTCACAACATATCTTATCAATAAATTCTTCTGAAATAAAAGATCTTGTTTCTCCATAATCAATCAATACTTTTACATTAACCAAATTCACAGAAAGCGTACCTGCGACCACGCTTGAACTTTGCACAGCTTCCTTCATTGTTATATTAAAAGTCCTTGCTCTAGGCTGGTTCTTCTGTGGTGGTGGAGGTAGTGCTAATACTCTCGGAACACTGGTTGCCATCGCTGCTCCTCTACAATCCTTGGAAAGATGTCCTTTTTTTCCACATTTAAAATAAGTAATATGACACTTATTGAGTGGCATTTATGACACTTTATTACGATCCATAAAGCTTTGAATTGGTGTATTTGTACTCAATTTACTGGTATTTTAATGTGTTTTCTAGTGTTTTTGCATTTTCAGGCATTTTCCAGGTAATCAGGTGAATTAGCATTATTTTGGTGCTAATTTAGTGTCAGGGAGGTGTTGGAATAAACCTAGTGGAAGACCAGCTCAAATCAAGAAGGAAAAAGAAGAAGTCAAAGTTTTGAACAGTGAGCCAGCGCACCCGCATTGTTAAAGCACGCGGCCGCGCCCAAACATCTGAAACCCAGCACGCCCGAGCTGATGAAGCGCGCCGCCGCGCCGCGTCAGGATAGAAGAATCCTGATTCTACTAGGCTTTTGAGAGAAAGACTTCTACTTTGCATGGGGCTGCTATATAAACAATTTTAAAGCTCGTTTTTCAGAGGATACCAAGTCAGAGACATAACAGAGCTTAAGGAGAAGACGACAAGAGACCTATAGCACAATTCAACAAAGGCAAAGATGATCTAGTTTATTCTTGTGAATCTTTGTTTTGAGTTATAATCTTGGATGCTCGTTTCTTGTTTTGTTAAACCTATACTCCTGTGTTAACCTTGTTTTATTATTCATTATAAAGACTACGTTTATTATACCATGCTTTCATCAGAACCCACGTTGATGATGAGTCCGATTATGGGCTAATCGTTATCGTGGGGTTCTAGCGGATATATTTATGGATTTCTTCAGTTGATTTGTTTCAATGCCTTAATGTGTGGTAATTGTATGATAACCTAGTATTAGTTGTGCGTATTTGTCTTATGAGCGTCGCGAACTTATAAGATAGTGTGTTAATCCTTAATGAAGTGAAAGTAAATTTAAGGGTTTAGAACTTGCCACGCTAGCATAGGTTCAAGTATTTGTTATGCATAATTCATGGGTAATTTTAACCATCTTACTTACCCTATGTAATCAAGATAGATAACTTGTGCTTAAACCGTTATGTTGTCAAATTCTATAGACATATAGGGTCTCAATATAATTGGTGTCTATTCAGCTTCTATCTCTTTTGTGGATGTCTGGTAATATGGTATTCGTGCAATGAAAGTTGGTGTTTATCAGTTTTGTGTTATCTGATTAGTGTCATCACCATTGCATGCTAAGGTTAAGAACGAAAAGGCTATTGAATGAAGTACTTAATAAAGTTAGAATCCCATGTTTGTCATATATATTAATTCAATCATTCTTATTGCCTTAGTTATAATTGCTAGCATTGAATAATAACCATACATTTTTGCTTACGAGCATAAATTATAAAGTTAACCTAAACCAGTCCCTGTGGGAACGAATCCGATTTATATCTTATACTGCCTGCGAACACTATACTTGCGTGTAATTTTAGCGTGTGTTTATCGACTAAAAAGTTTTTAGTGCCTCTACCGGGGACTCGATGTTAATTTTTAGTTTATGTGTTTTCCATCAGGGGTCGTTAAAGTTCATTGACTCGGACATTGTTACTTAATTGTTTCCTTGTTTTATTTCAGGTACTCTAACGAGGGTGTATGCATACGCGTTCACGGTCTCGTAAGAGAACTCTGGATAAAGCCGAGGAAGAAGTTGTAGTGGTTTGAAGGGAAGTTTTTGAAGAAGAAAAGAAGGTAGAAGAAGAAGAGAAAGTCGAGGAACCAGTTTTAGTAGTGATGGGAGATCAAGCAGAAAATCCTAAGGCTTTGATGGTTCTCAGCCTAAGATCAATGACATTCTGTCAAGCATCATCAGGCCGGCCATCAGGTCTAACACTTTTGAGATCAAGTCAAGAACGATTCAGATGATATAGAAATCAGTTCAGTTTGGGGGTTCTCCTACTGAAGTCCCCAACATGCACATCAGATTTCATCGAGATCTGCGATACTTTCAAGTTCAATAATATGACTGAAGATGCTATTAAGCTACGACTCTTTCCATTCTCTCTGAAGGATAAAGCTAAGTGCTGGTTACATTCTCTACCAGTAGGGTCTATCACCACTTGGGAATATCTTGCTCAAAAGTTTCTCACTAAATTCTTCCCTATGGCGAAGACTGCTGCAATTAGGAATGCTCTTACTCAGTTTGCACAGCAAAATGAAGAATCTCTGTGTGAGGCTTGGGATCGATATAAGGAGATTCTAATGAAGTGCCCACACCATGGCATGCCTGATTGGATGATTATAAACTTCTTTTATAATGGATTGGGTGCTACTTCTAGACATATGCTCGATGTAGCATCAGGAGGAACCATGTGGGCCAAGAGCTACGATGAAGCTTATGAATTGATTGAACTGATGGCTGCTAATAAATACTAGAATCCTTCTCAAAGACTGACTCCGGGAGAAGTAGCTGAAATTCTGGAGTTGGATGCAACAACTGCTATAGCTGCCCAACTTAAGGCTTTGACGATGAAGATGGACACTTTGGCTAATTATGGAGTTAATCAAATCACTAGTGTGTGCGAGCTTTGTGCTGGTACCCATGAGACTGATCAGTGTGCAATTTCTAGTGAATCAGCTCAGTTCGTGAGCAACTTTCAGTGTTCGTAGCAACCCGTGTCAGCCACTTATCATCCCAATAACCGCAATCATCCTATTTTCAGCTGGAGCAATGCTCAGAATGCGGTTCAACAGCCGTATCAATAGTATCCAGCTAAGCAGTACAACCCCCCTGGTTTTCAGCTACCGCAATATGCACCAAGGCAGCAACTCCAACAGCAACAAGCTAATGAAAAATCTGAATTAGAGGAGATTGAAACTTATGTGCAAGAGTCAAGCTGTTTTTATAAGACCTTGGAAAATTAAATTGGACAAATTACCAATGCCTTGCTAAATCGTCAACCTGGTACACTATCTAGTGACACTGAAGTTCAATCACTTTGAGGTCTGGAAAGGTTGCGAATCCTGAACAAACTCAAGTATCGACTGAAGAAGCTAGGGCTGAGAAAGAAGTAGAGTAGCAAGAAGTAGAAGTGGAACCAATGAAGACTACTGTTGAGCACACTCCTCTTGAGGGTAATACAGGGGAGAAACAGATCTATCCTCCACCGCCTTTTCCTAAGCGGCTGCAGAAGAAAAAGCTGGACAAGCAATTTAAGAAGTTTCTGGAGGTGTTGAAGAAACTTCATATCAACATACCTTTCGCGGAGGCTCTTGAGCAAATGTCTAGTTATGCAAAGTTTATGAAAGGTATTCTCTCTCAGAAAGTGAAGCTAGATGATTTAGAGATTGTTGTTCTGATGAAGGAATGCAGAACTGTGCTGCAACAGAAGTTGCCTCCGAAGCTTAAGGATCCAGGAAGTTTCACTATTCCGTGTACTATTGGAAAAGTGTCTTTTGACATATGCTTATGTGACTTGGGAGCTAGCATCAATCTAATGCCTTTGTCAATGTTCAAGCAGTTAGACTTACCTGATCCAAAATCGAGTTATATGACCTTGTAGTTAGCCGACCGTTATATTACATATCCACGAGGTATTGTGGAAGATGTCTTGGTCAAGGTTGATAAACTCATCTTCCCTGCTGATTTCGTAATTCTTGATTTCGAGGAGGATAAGAAGATCAATTGCTGAGGTCTGATGCCTTAGAGAAGGCCTTATTGGGGAGTTCAGATAGTGAAGATGACGAAGGTGAAAAGCAATTGCAATATTTGAATGCTTCTCCCTGAAAGAGGAAGATTGATATGCCTTTTGAATCTCTTGGAATGGAGGAATTGAACAAAGCTCCTAAACGCCTCAAGCCATCTATTGAAGAAGCTCCTACTCTTGAGCTTAAGCCTTTACTTGAACATTTGAGGTATGCTTTCTTAGGTGATGCATCTACTCTGCCTGTGATTATTGCATCTGACCTTTCAGGTAGTGACGAGGAAAAGCTTTTGAGAATGCTAAGAGAGTTCAAATCGGCAATTGGTTGGACTATATCAGATATTAAGGGAATTAGCCCTTCTTATTGCATGCATAAAATTCTGCTAGAGGAAGGTAGCAAGCCTACGGTCGAGAAGCAAAGAAGACTTAATCCAATCATGAAGGAAGTAGTGAAGAAGGAAATTCTTAAGTGGCTAGATGCAGGGATCATCCATCCTATTTTTGATAGTTCATGGGTGAGCTCAATTCAGTGTGTGCGAAAGAAAGGTGGAATTACTGTGGTAGCAAATGAAAAGAATGAGCTTATTCCTACACGAACACTCACGGGGTGGAGAGTTTGTGTGGACTAAGAAAGCTGAACAAAACACTAGAAAGGATTACTTTCCTTTTCCCTTCATTGACCAGATGCTTGACATATTGGCTGGTCATGAGTACTGCTATCTTCTGGATGGCTATTCGGGTTACAATCAGATTTTTATCGCTCCAGAAGATCAGGAGAAAAATACCTTCACTTGTTCATTTGGTACTTTCTCCTTCAGACGAGTTTCTTTTGGTCTGTGTGGTGCACCAGCCATATTTCAGAGATGTATGATGGCCATCTTTTTTGATATGATTGGACATAATGCAGAGGTGTTCATGGATGACTTCTCTGTATTTGGCGATTCTTTTGATGAATGATTGAAGAATCTTAGACACGTTCTTAAGAGATGTGTTGAGACCAATCTGGTCCTCAATTGGGAGAAATGTCACTTTATGGTGCGATATGGCATTATTCTTGGGCACAAGGTTTCTAGTAAGGGTCTTGAGGTGGACAAAGCCAAGATGGGGGTCATTGAGAATCTTCCTCCACCTATTTCTGTTAAGGGAATTCACAGTTTTCTTGGTCATACGGGTTTCTATAGATGTTTCATCAAGGACTTTTCAAAGATTTTGAAGCCATTGTGCAGTGTGCTGGAGAAAGATGTCCCTTTCAAGTTTGATGATGAGTGCCTTGCAGCTTTTGAGACATTAAAGAAGAGTTTAATCACGGCACCTGTCATAACTGAACCTGATTGGAATGAGCCTTTTGAGATGATGTGCGATATAAGTGATTATGCAGTTGGAGTATTTCTTGGGCAGAGAAAAACAACATATTTCATGTGGTCTACTACGCTAGCAAGACTCTGAATGGTGCTCAACTGAATTATACTACTACGGAGAAAGAACTTTTGACTATGGTCTATGGTTTTGAGAAATTTCGATCTTATCTACTTGGGACTAAAGTGACAGTTTTCACTGATCACGCTGCAATTCGTTATCTCATCTCAAAGAAGGACTCGAAGCCTAGATTGATTAGATGGGTACTTTTGCTTCAAGAATTTGAACTAGAGATCAAGGACAGAAAGGGGACTGAAAATCAAGTCGCTGATCATCTCTCGCGTTTAGAGAACCCAAATGCTACTTTATTGGACAAGACATTGATTAATGAGTCTTTTCCCGACGAGCAGTAGTTTGGAGTACAAGAAGAAGAACCGTGGTTTGCAGACATTGTGAACTACCTTGTGAGTAATATCATGCCTCCCGACTTATCATATGCTCAAAGGAAGAAGTTTCTACATGAAGTGAAGTGGTTTATGTGGGATGAGCCGTTTCTTTTTCAACAAGGAAGCTGACCAAATCATTAGGAGATGTATTCCTTACAGAGAAACGAGGGGGGGGGGGGGATCTTGCGAGATTTCCACTCAACGGCTTATGGAGGACATTATGATGGAGAAAAGACAGCAGTTCGTATTCTTCAAGCAGGTTTCTTTTGGCCAACCTTGTTTAAAGATGCTCACTAGTTCGTTTTGAAATGTGATCGATGTCAACGTGTGGGTAATATGTCTAAGAGGGATGAGATGCCTCTTAATGTGCTTCTCTAGGTTGAGGTCTTCGATGTTTGGGGAATTGACTTCATGGGGCCATTTGTCTCATCTTGTAATAATCAGTACATCTTATAGGCGGTTGATTATGTGTCAAAATGGGTTAAAGTTAAGGTGTTGCCAACGAATGATGTGAAAGTGGTGCTTAATTTTCCTCACAAGCAAATATTCACAAGGTTTAGAACTTCAATAGTCATATCAGTGATGAGGGGTCGCATTTTTGCAATCGCAAGTTCACTGCTATGATGCAAAGGTATAATGTGAATCATCGCATTGCTACGGCTTATCATCCTCAGACAAATGGTCAAGCTGAGGTGTCTAATAGTGAGATCAAGCATATTTTAGAGAAAGTTGTGTGTCCATCAAGGAAAGATTGGTCTTCGAAAGCTTGACTGAAGCTGTTTGGACGTATAGAACAGCATACAAGACTCCATTGGGAATGTCGCCATTTCAGTTGGTTTATGGTAAAGGATGTCATTTGCCAGTGGAGCTCGAGCATAAGGCATATTGGGCTTTGAAGAAATTGAATCTTGACTTGGATGCGGATGGAAAAAAGAGGATGCTTCAATTAAATGAACTCGACGAGTTTCGACTTCAAGCTTATGAGAACAACAAAATATACAAGGAGAAAGTCAAGAGGTGGCATGATAGGGGTCTAGTGCTCAAATCATTTATGCAGGGGCAACAAGTTCTTTTGTTTAACTCTCGTCTCTGTCTTTTTCCTGGGAAATTGAAGTCAAGGTGGTCAGGGCCCTTCATAATCAAAACTGTGTTTCCGCATGGAGCGGTGGAAATTTTTGAAAGTGATCCGGGCCAAGCATTCAAGGTAAATTGTCAGAGGTTGAAGCATTACTATGGTGACATGACAAATCGCGAGGTGGTTAGTGTCGTTCTATTGTCCATTTGAGCTCAAGGTTCTACTGCCGGGCTAGCGATGTAAAAAAAGCGCTTCTTGGGAGGCAACCCAAGTTTATTGTACATTAGTAGGTATATGAAGCAAGAAGAAAGGAGAAAAACACAAAAAATTCAGAAAAAGAAAAAAAAATTAGGGCCAACTTTAGTAGCCAAGCGTGGCCAGCGCTGATCTAGCACACGGCTGCTGCTGTGCTCATGAGTGTTGTGCGGGAGTTCTATGCTAACGCTAAGGCGGAGAAGAATGGTTTCACGGTGGTTAGGGGGATGACTGTAGAGTACAGTGCTGATGCCATTAGGATGGTGATTGAGCAGCCCGCGAGGAAGCCCGACCACGACACTTCGAACGATAAAACTCCTGAGGACTTCAACTTGGATCTGATCATTATGACTCTGTGTGTGCTTGAGACTCACTGGAAGTTCAAGAGGGGCACTACTGATTCCTCCACGTTCCCTGCGTCGTTCATGAACAGTTTTGCACGGGCTTGGAATTCTTTTATATGTGCCAACATCATGCCATCTTCTCATAGTGCATGAGATTACTGTGAAGCGTGGTCGTCTGCTGTGGGGTATTCTTCAAGGTGATTACATTGATTCGGGGATGGTTATTTATCAGGGGATTTTGAGATTCTTGAGAGGAGGTACTACGGGTTCTATACCCTATACGTCCAGTTGTGACGAAGCTGTGTGTGGCGGTTGGTGTTTGTTGGCCTGCACATGAGCAGCTACAGCTTCCCAGTGCTCCTATTGACAATTCTACGCTGTTGAACATGACTGAGTGGGGAGGAGGTAAGCCTGATTTGAAGGAGCTTGGTTACTCTTTTGACCATCTACGAGGTGGAAGGCCTCGAGATCAAAGGAAGGTTGGAGAGATCAGTTGGGAGAGAATGCTGGTTCGTCGCAGCAGCAGCAGCAACAGAAGGAGGCTGGAGCAGATGTTGGAGCTGGTTTGAGTTCGACGCAGTATAGGCGTCTAGCGAGGAGGATGGATGCAATGCACGACATTCATAGTTGGTTTGCACATGATCTCACCCAGGCACTTGGGACCGTATTTAGAGCCACCGGTGTTGACATCCAGTGGCCAGTATTTGGTGAGGACTCTGTGTATCCGCCTCCATACATGCCTGACACTCCACCCGTTGAGGGTAATTCTTCTAATTCGGAGTAGGTATGCCTGATTCCTTACTATTACCTTCACTGTGGACAGTGAATATTTTAAGTTTGGGGGTAGTAGTTGAAGGAATATGTTTTGTATGAGTCGCATGTAGTTGCATATTCATGATAGTTTAGTGCATATAGTTTGCGTATGTGTTCCATATAGTTTTTTTTGTAGTTTTTTATTATAGTTTGTTTATGTAGTTTCATGCATGTGCATTATAACATGATCCCTTAGATGATTTTTCCGATTAATTTGTGATATTGATGCTAATGTAGTGATGTCGTATTTAGTGATGTTAAGTCTTATCGAATTGATTTGCATGCTAGAGACAATTGTATTTCACTAAGTCTTACAAGTTGCTAGAGTGCTAGATCATGATCATGGTTTGTTTGTTGTCGAGGTTTAATCGCTTGTTTATATTTAGAATTTAGGATATTCTCTTAATAATAAATTAGCATGGATATTTAAAAAAATTTGGAGAAAATTGGATTTCATTGCTAGTTGTGTGGCTAGGTATCAAACGGCTAGTAGCCGACTCATATTTATATGAGTAATCTAGGGTTGAGCGAGATGGAGCGAAACGCACTCGTTCAGAAATATTAGAAAAGAAGAAAAAAAGAAAAAAAAAGAAAAAAAAGAAAAAAAAGAAAAAAAGTAGTATTATGTATAATTGATCACGAGTGGGCTCTTTAGTACTCGAGTTATTAAGTTCTTAGGGGACTTATGCCTAGTGACCTAAGGCTTTTATAGTCTGGGATCCGCTAACCTAACGCTCGCAACATGGGTACTATTGTATAAGTCTTTTGTAGACCTCACTCATTGCACGATCAAATAAGCATAGTTGTTTTGTCTTGTTATGAATGAAAGCATGAATCCATGTTAAACTCCGATATAAGAATTGAAGTGTTAAAAGTTATTTTGAGTTTAGCTTATATTCTATTTATAAACTTGCAATTGCTTTGATAAGTAGTGAGTCATGATTATTGATCTAGTTGTGATAGATTATCTGTAAGCAGTTGCACACACTCTTTGATTTGTAGATTGATTTGTGAGGTTTGATTGATCTTTATGCGAATACTATATTTGCTGATGTGTTGCTTGTTGATTAGTTTAGTTATTCAATGGGGATCGTTGCATTCATTTAGTTGCATTCATGCATTTTTATTTCTTGTTCATTGAGTTTGTTTATGCTTGAGGACAAGCATCGATTCAAGTTTGGGGGTATGTTGAGTGGCATTTATGACACTTTATTACGCTCCGTAAAGCTTTGAATTGGTGTATTTTTACTGAAGGTATTGGTGTTTTAATGTGTTTTCTGGTGTTTTTGCATTTTCAGGCATTTTCCAGGTAATCAGGTGAATTAGCATTATTTTTGTGCTAATTGGGTGAATTAGCAAAGTCGTTATATTTAATGGTGCTAATTACTTAATTAACTAAGTAATTAATGATTAATTGAAAAAGCTAAAAACCATTATTATATAATTAATAGTTGCTGGGATTTTTCTTGTTTGTCCTATATGCAAGTTGCAAACTAACACACCTTATCCTCCATGTCATCAATCCACACCACTCTCTTCATCCACCATTCAATTTAACTCAATCTCAACCACTCCCTTCACCTAATCCCTTCTATAAATAAACACCCACCCCCACCATTTTTTACAAAAGTTAAGAGCTAATTAATTGCTGGCATTTTCAAGAAGTATTCTCTCTACACACTCTCTAATATCCAAACCCAAATACTTCATCTCAAAAACCTCTCTCTTACAAATATATATCATATATTCAAGGTTTTTGATCTTCAAGCTTAGTTCCACCAACCAAGCTCTATCATCCCAAGAAAAGCTCATCCACACCACTTTCTTACCTCCCAAAGGGCTGCCCAAGTTCGACCAACAAGCCAAAATCCGGCCGAACCTCCGGCGATTTTTTCCGGCAAACTTTTCCGTTTATCTCTTAAAAGTGATAAAACCTCTTAGCTTTCATCCGAGTCTTAACCGACCACTCTTAAAATTCATATAAGAAGCTTAGTAACACCTTCTCTTCATCTCTACAAGCTCTTATATAGAATAACTTAATGAAAAACAAATCTGTACAAGGATTGTTTTCTACAAATAATACACTTCTAGCACGAAGTGATAATTTCATACAACACTTGGTTTATATTCCTAACTAGAACCTTTAGTGTTTCGTGGGAATTAAATTACAAATCTAGCATTTTATTCTTTAAACTTAATGCACTTATTTTGGCCATATATTGATATATTCGTTATAATTGTTTAACAAGACCTTAGCAACTTCCCTTACTAACACCTTTAGTGTTCCATGGGAAAAACTTAAGGCTTATATTATATATATCTATATATACATATTTATTATATTTAGTTAAAAGATTTGAGTGAATTCCCTTACCAGCACCTCTAGTGTTTCGTGGGAAGATCTCAAAGCTTTTAAGTAAATATAAGTATATATATAATCGTATAAGAATTAAGTGACTTCCCTTATTAGCATCTTCAGTGTTTCGTGGGAAAAAATTAAAGCTAATATTGTATTATATATATACACATATAAACTGTTCTAATATAATTTAAACTCTGCTCTTATATTGTTTTGATATATTGTGTTTAAATTACGCACCTTTTATTCTCTTGGCCAAATATTTTATAAGTGCAAATAGTTAAAGAATAAGTGTAACGTTCTCGATTTATAAAAGTCTACACATGACCATATTAAACGAGAAAGTATTTTATCAAAAAATCCGAAATTTATAACGCTTCACCAAGGACTTGATATATTTATTACTTCGGAAATCAAATATATTATTCAAAATGAAGTAATACCAAGTGTACTCTAACCTTCACTTAATCTAAAGAAAAGTATACACTAATATTCTTTTAAGAATATTTGTAAGTCATCCGGTCTAGTTAAGTGTATTACTAGTCCAAACTCTTTCTATCTATAACGGGTATTGTTTCGTAGATATTGTCTTCTTCGTTTTGCAGTGAGGTGAAGTATAGTGAGGTGATTCTCGTTCTAAGACCCAAGTCCTAGACGTACTAACAGGGGAGTTAGTAGTCTTCGCACCGTGAGGAAGAGGAAAAACCCAAGACCAACTACTGAGATCCAAGACCGGCAAAAGCTTTGAAGGACAAAGACTACACCTAGGGTTCTACATCAATTTTGAAGAAATAACAGGGTGTTAGGTCTAAGATAGGTTGTGTAGGTTGCACATTTATTTTGAGGTGGTAACCTGGAGTTACGCACCAAGACAGGTATTTGTGGGGTTGTAAAGACTTCTCCGCCTATGTAAGGAGCAAGGTTATTTTAAGGGAAAAACTCGGGTCCTGAAGAGGAGCTCGGGGACTGGACGTAGAGGTGAGTGAATTTATTAGAGGTTGCGCCATCGCGAACCAGGATAAATCTCACGTGTGGTATTTTCTTCATTGTCTTTTATTTCCGCATATATAATATGCATCGGTAAAACCTGAGGTTTTGAGTTGTAATCTTGGATGCTCGTTTCTTGTTTTGTTGAACCTATACTCTTGTGTTAACCTTGTTTTATTATTCGTTATAAAGACTACGTTTATTATACCATGCTTTCATCAGAACCCACGTTGATGATGAGTCCGATTATGGGCTAATCGTTATCACGGGGTTCTAGTGGATTTATTTATGGATTTCTTTAGTTGATTTGTTTCAATGCCTTAGTGTGTGGTGATTGTATGAAAACCTAGTATTGGTTATGCGTATTCGTCTTATGAGCGTCGTCAACTTATAAGATAGTGTGTTAATTCTTAATGAAGCGAAAATGAATCTAAGGGTTTAGAACTTGTCATGCTAGCATAGGTTCATGTATTTGTTATGCATGATTCGTGGATAATTTTAACCATCTTACTTGCCCTATGTAATCAAGATAGATAACTTGTGCTTAAACCGTTATGTTGTCAAAATCTATAGACATATAGGGTCTCAATATAAAAATGGTGTCTATTCGGTTTTTATCTCTTTTGTGGATGTCTGGTAGTATGGTATTCCTGCAATTAAAGTTGGCATTTATCAATTTCATGTTATCTGATTAGTGTCATCACCATTGCATGCTAAGGTTAAGAATTAAAAGGCTATTGAATGAAGTACTTAATGAAGTTAGAATCCCATGTTTGTTATATATATTAATTCAATCATTCTTATTCCCTTAGTTATAATTGTTAGTTTAATTCTTAGTTATAAACAACCTCAATTTGTTATCGTCTTAGCATTGAATAATAACCATACATTGTTGCTTAAGTGCATAAATTAAAAATTTAACCTAAACCAGTCCATGTGGGAATGAATCTGATTTATATCTTATACTACCTGCGAACACGTATACTTGCGTGTAATTTTAGCGTGTATTTAGCGACTAACAACACTCGTTACAATAGTGTCCCATCTGGTTACATCAGAAGCATATGATGTTCGGCTTGTTACAAACTCCTGTATATTTTCGCCCACATGTCTTACAATCAGGCAGTGGTGGTCTTATAATCTGTTGCTGGTTTGGAGCTTGAAAATGATTACCTGCCCTCTGATTGCCTGGTTCTATCCTCTTAAAACTCATATTCGTCTGGGCTTGAAATCCCAGCTTTCTGTTGAAACGGTTCTGAAAATTTCCTTGTCCATTTTCCTTTTGGGACATTTCACTTCCCCCTTCGATGACCATGGCTTTTTGAACCACGACCGTATATGTCGTCATTTCAAATACCGCCACTCCGCTACGAATCCATGACTTCTATCCCTGCTGGAATCTTTTAGCCCTTTTCTCATCAGTATTAACCTGTTCCGGAATAAACTTAGCCAATTCTGTAAACATGGCTTCATATTCTGTTACTGACATATTTCCTTGCTTTAATTCCAAGAATTTGATTTCCATCTTGTTCTTCATATAGCGAGGAAAATATTTTTCCAGAAACAATTCAGTAAACCTATCCCAAGTCACGATGCCTTCACCTTCTAAAGCTTTCTTAGACTCCCACCAATAATTAGCTTCTCCCTTCGAGAAATAGCTAGCAAAATCAGTCTTCTGATCCTCTTACACTTTAACTAACGTGAATGCTTTCTCTATCTCTTTTAACCACTACTACTAGAAAACGTAGAATAGACATCGACTAAAAACCGATGTCTATTAATAAAAAAATCCGATGTCTTCATGGGTGATGTTAAAGACCCCCCATTTAATATCGGTTTTAAACTAAAAAATCCGATGTCTTCGTGGGTGATGTTAAAAAGACGTATAACATCAGTTTTTAAAGATGTTAAATTTCTAGTGAATATCTGATCTTCATATATTATCATAATATGATATTTTTATCAATTTAGACATATTTGAGATAAGTAAAAAAAATTCATTTACCCATTAAACTAATGTTACTAATACCAATAACAACGGTTTTCAAGTTAAACCGATGCAAACATAACTTTTGACATCGGTTCTTTATTTCAAACCGATATCTATTGGTGACAAACCGATGTCTATAAAGCTTAATAACATATGTTCTGTTTTAAGATTTTTTTGTTTTTGTATTTAACATCGGTTTTAATAAGTATTACTGATGTCAATGTTCAACTAAAACTGATGTATTAAGCTTTGACAGACTTCATTTTCCACTGTAATGATGTCTATACCTGTTTTATTAATGCACATTTTAAAAATATAGATGCCAAAAATTTGTCAAACCAATGGACTACGAAAACCAATTGTTGCATAATACCAGTTATCTATAAATCTAACAACCAATATTCAACCATCCGTTTCAACAAATTCATCTAATCCAAACATCAAGTACTACACATATCCATCCATCTATTCTACTACTGTCTATACAAAGAATTTGACTTGGTACCGGCAATAGCATAAAAATATCATTTGATCATGCCCATGTTCTTTTTTTTGTCCCACTTCTTAGTAAAGCTCATGTAGCCTCTGGTTCCTCAACGAGGACGTATCCGACAAGCTATTGTTCACTTGTGAAATCTGTTCCGCAATGGCACCTATAAATTGCTTATGTCTAGAAATGGAAATTTGCTTCCTTTGAGACATTTCCAAAGTAGCTGCTGCCACTTCCACTTCTCTTTCAAAATCTTCAAGCTATTAAAACAGTAACAAATAACTATCCTAATATAACAGAAACAAAGAAAAACACCAAAACAAAGCATGACATTCACCTGCCACTTTACTGTCTCAAGACTAGTTGCTAGTTCACGCCTATGATTGTTTACCGACGCAAGTAGCCTATGGTCAGGATTACGGGTTTCTTGAGCAAGACTTTGCTCAAGCAACAAAACTCAAAACACCTATATATTAAAAAAATTATATATAAAGACACACAGTTGATATCATTTGATTTTATATTACTAATAAAACAATATGTTTAATCACCATTCAGAGGCGGTGTTTGCTGCAGAAAAGTATTGAAAGTTTCCCATGATTTGTTAGCACAACGATTACATACATATGCGAAGGTCATGGACACATAAGAAACATCAGAATTATCAGAAATCCTCTAAATCATTACCATGCAATTGATGTTCTATTTTTAAATAAGACAAGGATTCTAACCTTCCCGCACAAGAGATCCATTTTTATATACTAGCATTACCATGTAGCTATCTGGATCAACGGGATTAGGAAACGCATGCCCTTCTAATCTTGGTTGATGTTTAGTGGTTATCCCAAATACCTAATAGTAAGAAGATTAAATTGGTAAGAGGGAGTCTCATGTGTTCATTTGCAAAATTATGAAGTATATATATATTAGAAATTATGAAGCACATATATATTAGAAATTCAAAAACCATTAATGTAATTTATTATTAAACTAGTAGCAGGTCATAGAAAAGCAAAATAAAAAATTAAATCCAGCACAACGTCAAATGCCAACATATTTAATAATATATATAACATATCATATTAAAGAACGATATTATGCCTCTTTTATTTTATCCAATTAGGTGGAACAGCTAGTCAGCAAGCCGATGACTAGTCTCTCAACCGCAAGTCAACAACAAACTATCTTGTCTGTTAACAATTAGTTATATGATAGGCACAACTGTCAATAGGTACTCCTTTAAGGGCTGGATGACTAGTCACTGGTCAGCAACTAGTCGACAACTAGTTAAGCCAAACCAAACATATCCTCTGGGAAGAATCAAATATTTATAGACCTCTACTCGGACAGTAGAGAGACTGTTACATAAATGTCCCCTGCTTAAACAACACAAACAGTCACTGAAAACTAATACAAGAACATTATATAAATGGAGAGAGACAACAGAGTTGACGGAATAAATGATATTTTTATTGACTAACAACCTTGTCGTCTGTCACTACTCATTAGACAGTGGACATGCACTATCTAAAAATCCACATGTCTTTGATGAGAAACCCACATCCTCAAAAAGCTTAATTTCCATAATACAACAAAATGACACAAAAAAAAATCCATATTATAATGTTATATTGTTATAATAATGAGAATTGTAGTATATATTATACCCTCCCCATTCTTTAAGCATCATATCAACAGATATTTAATACTAACTCTTGCAAGCAAGCAAAGAGCAAAAATAGCTAAAAAAATTCCAAGCGGAAATATGAGGAACATGACAACACATCTTAAGCAACTTGTTGACAATATAAGAGGTTCCTTACTCAATATATATATAAATACAGACTAATATAGCTAGTACTCATATTGTAGATTACGGACTAAATATTACCTACATCTGATAAATATTCAGATAATAATATGAAAAACCGAGTACAAAACTACCAAGTTAAAATTCAAGATTTCCATCTGCAAATACGTAGAATTATGGTATCATTAGTACCAAGACTGATTTCCAGATCTCCTGGAGTGTTGAGTGTCAACCCTGCAATTTACAAGATCATTTTTCAAAGATTATACAGCTAAACTATGTTAGATAGTTGGTTTTAGGTAACGGATGCTAAAACTAAAATTTATATTAGGTAATTAATTCACAGAGCTTCCACACTAAAACTTATGCAGTTATATATTTGGGTGTGCTTTCAAGACATAAGTAGGTATACATCTGGGTTGCATCAGGAATTTTTCCAAAGTAGACAATTCATCAAAGGAATAGAGTGAATGACCGGAAAAAGCATGATCAAAACTTTATAATCTTGAACATTAAGTACAACATATTAAGAATCCCCGAATCTAGAGGTTTCACCTGCTAGGCTGTTAGGATTGTCACCAGACCACTGCACAACTAAACAATCCTTGTTGAAGTGGAACGTGAAATTAGTCACAACCAAGATTTCAATGGTATAAAAAAGAGAGAGTAATGTGCAATTACATATAGAAATTATTGCACCATGAAACATTGGCATCCATAATTTAGAAATAATTTAGAGGTATTAAATTACGAAATGATCAACAAGAGGTATCTTTGGATCCAATGGCGATAATATTTCCGAATTGTCTATCTTCCAGTATACACTACCATGAGCCTCAAAAGTAATGTAATTCTATAACATACCACATAATAGAAGTAAAAGAAATCAAACTTTATGATGGTTAAGTTATGGAATGGAAATTGATAGGAGTAAAAGTTCACATAATGTAAAATATAATTTGGAAACCTGTTATAATTCTAGTACAAAAGTTCAAATCTGATTCACACAAAACTAGAACAAAATAATCATTCACGAAAAGATAAGCAAAAACAAAGCATTCAGGCTAATCATCACGATTTTATAAACATAGACACGCGATAGTGCTACCTAATTTCATAAAATAATAAAATTAAACCCCAACCACAAGGTTGATGCCTCTATCAATAATAAAACCTTCCAAATTAAGACATCTTTTCTCCTAGTTAAAGGAATACATCATCTTGTCATATTAGGTACATCTTTCTTCAATTTAATAACCCCTATACTGTCACCTACGAAGGTATTACTTTCAAAAGCAATGACACCAAACTTACCTTCCCATTCCTTGAAAAACCCAAAACAAGGAACCTCAATACAATAAAGGCATATTCTATATATAATAACGAGATAAATGCCTTAATACAAGGCAAACAGATACAATTATCCCATCTAAAACAAGACCTTTCCTCTCACAAGATTGAGAAGCAGTTAAAAGACTGCTTTATCAAAAAAAAATCTTAAAATTACTAAAACAAATAGAATTGGAACTCTGTTCTGACTTACCAAATGCATTTTGGCATAGAAAACAACATATGATTGATTTACCTTATCAAAAAGATTTTGATGAGAAGGAAATACCAGCAAAAGCGAGACCTATCCAAATGAACTCCGACATAGAACAACATTGCAGAAAAGAGATCACCGATCTCGAATCCAAAGGAATCATATCAAAATCCAGATCCCCAGTGGTCCTGTGCAGCTTTCTATGTAAACAAAAATGCTGAAATTGAGCGAGGGACACCAAGGCTAGTTATCAATTATAAGCCTCTAAATAAAGCCTTAAGATGGGTACGATACCCTATACCTAATAAAAAAGTCCTTTTACAAAAATTAAGATATTCGGTAATATTCTCCAAATTTGATTTAAAATCAGGATTTTGGTAGATTCAAATACACCCTAAAGATAGATATAAAACCGCTTTTACGGTCCCATTCGGACAGTATGAATGGAATGTCCTTCCATTTAGAATCAAAACTGCCCCTAGAGAATTCCAAAGAATTATGAATAACATATTCAATGACTATTCTACATTCTGTATAGTATATATTGATGATGTTCTAGTTTTTTCAGAATCTATTGAACAACATTTCAAACACCTTAAAACTTTCTGCCATGTATCTAGGAAATATGGTTTAGTCATATCAAAATCCAAGATTTCCCTATTTCAAACTCGTGTAAGATTTCTTGGCCACTACATATCAAAAGGAACAGTTACACCAATTGAAAGAGCCCTAAGTTTTGTAACAAAATTTCCCGATAAAATCACAGATAAAACCCAACTCCAAAGATTTTTAGGAAGTCTCAACTATGTCCTAGACTTCTATCTAAACATCAATAGGATAGCCAAGCCCTTACATGACCGTCTTAAAACTAACCCCGTCCCTTGGTCATCTGAGTATACCGAAATTGTTCGACAAATCAAAGCTTAGGTTCTAGAAATCCCTTGTCTACATCTTGCTGATCCAAATGCTTCTAAAGTAGTTGAAACAGATGCTTCTGAGTTAGGATACGGTGGTATACTAAAACAATTAGTCAATGGTAAAGAACAAATAGTCCAGTTTACATCTGCACATTGGAATGATTGTCAAAAAAATTATTCTACTATAAAAAAGGAAATACTTTCAATTTTTTTATGTATTACAAAATTTCATAGTGATTTATTAAATAAAAATTTCTCCTTAGAGTCGATTGTAAATCAGCAAAAGAGGTTTTACAAAAAGATGTCTAAAATATTGCATCAAAACAAATTTTTCCCAGATGGCAAGCATTATTAAGCATTTTTTATTCTGATATTGAACACATTAAGGGAGATATGAACTGTGTCCCTGATTTCCTGACCCGTGAGTTTCTACAAAATAGATAGCCTCATGCCTTGAAAAGGCAGAGGTGGGACAAAAAACCCAGCCTTTCCCGGACAACTCCCGGTCACTCAACAAAGCAAAACGAGTACTTCTTAAGGAAAACCGATCACATCCTGGATCGATAAGGTAATTGCAGATGAAGAAGACAATAACTTATTTCTAGCCCTTCAAACCATCAATGCCCATGGCCTCAACATCCAAAATCCCTCAACATCCTCCCAAAGCTCTTCAGAAAAATCAACTAAAGTTACCCAACAAAACACTTCTTCCAGCCAACCTACAAATACTCCCTTTCAAACACAAACAACCAGTTTTCAAAACCCAACCCTCTTAGTTCATCAGAGACCTATGTCAAAATTAGAAATTGATACCCCAAAAATACAAAACCAGGAGGTAGTAGTCAGCCAGTCAAACATTTCAAAATCCAATTCTGATTACTATACCAAAAGAAGCCATCAAAAAATAATATCAGTTAAAAGAGGATTTAACAATGACGATGCCTCCCTAGCAATTTCAAATGTTTTCCCTAAAGGATGGATGTTCAAACCCTGGGATCTATAAAAAAATAATGTCTATTATCAAGCCATTCTCTTGTCTACTGAATCGGTCACAGTTCAAACATTTTTACAACGCTCAGGATAGAGAACACTCAACGCCTTCATACACAACATGTCAAATCCAAAAGGTCATCCACCCAAGTCAATGGGGCCAAGAACTCCACCGTCCAAATTTTTTTCCTTCAAACTTTAAAAGATAATTAAACCACTGCTCCTCATATTCCTACTGGGATTACCAGCAAGCATGGCATAATTCATTCTTTATCCAAAATCAGAAAAATAGTCATTCCTGGTTGTTTTATTTCAACACCAAAATCCAAGTTCAGGAACTCCCTGTTTCGTTCCTTCAATGGTGGTATTTCTTCGGAGCAATTGAAGAAATTCTTACTCTAAATGCATCTGAATGTCTAAAACTGTTCAAAACACACTTCAAACCCACATAATACGAAAGATGTTTTCCTCCTCTTTTAATGTTATGTTCAAATTTCTTTCTTCCATGGGTCTGTTCTTGGGAGTTTAAAATTCATTTCAACCAAATACGGTCCTGTATTGTTCGGTCCTTTAAAGTCAAATGGTGGAGCAATTTCAAAGAAGACCAAAAGATTTCCAAAAAGATCATTAAAAAATGGTTGTCAAGTCAAAATTTTATTACCAACAAAGAAGTTCCCACTTTCTTTGCCCAAAAATCAAATGCCCAGGCATTATTAGCCCAAGCAAAAACCAGAAGCGAATACAAAGAATCCTTACTTCAACTCGCAAATTCAATTTATGATTCCGACGATGATAGCAGTCCGGTTCATTTAGGAGATGACAACGAAGATGACTGTCATGGGATATTTTCCCCTGTAGTTTCCACTGAATGAAATCACAAAAAACCAAAAAAAAAGAAAAAAAAAGTCCAAAATACCCCCATAAATTTCATGCAAATTTACATCATTTCATATTGTTTAGTTTTCCTTTATTTCATTATTGTAATCAGTTTGTATTGATATTTTTTTACTCCAAATTATTACGGGTAAAATGGTAAAAAGTACTTAAAAACAGGATATTGTACAACATTTAAATTTTATATATAGTTTTCATTATATCGGCATTTCTCAAAAACCCGTAAAATAAGCAGAAGACACAAAAGAAGACAAAGAAGACACTTCCCACTGAGACTAACTCAACATTATTCAAAAGAAGACAAAGAAGACACAAAAGAAGATTTCCACTGAGACCAGCTCAGCATTATTCTCCAAACAAAGCAAATTTTCATTTAGGATATGACAACGAAGATGACTGTCATGGGATATTTTCCCCTATAGTTTCCACTGATTGAAATCACAAAAAACCAAAAAAAGAAAAAAAGTCCAAAATACCCCCATAAATTTCATGCAAATTTACATCATTTTATACTATTTAGTTTTCCTTTATTTCATTATTGTAATCAGTTTGTATTGATACTTTTTTACTCCAAATTATTACGGGTAAAATGGTAAAAAGTACTTAAAAAAGAGGATATTGTACAACATTTAAATTTTATATCTAGTTTTCATTATATCGGCATTTCTCAAAAACCCATAAAATAAGCAGAAGACACAAAAGAAGACAAAGAAGACACTTCCCACTGAGTCTAACTCAATATTATTCAAAAGAAGACAAAGAAGACACAAAAAAAGATTCCCACTGAGAGTAGCTCAATATTATTCTCCAAACAAAGCAATTTTCGGTGGAAGAGGAATCATACTCAAAATCCTGTGAACAAAGCAACCTCCCACTCAGCAAAGCAGCCCCTCCACTAAGAAAAAGAGGACCTCCCACTCAAGTCAAGCTGTCCACTCAGGAATGTAGAACTCTACTACAAGAAAAAGAATGATGTTGTTTCAAGAATTTAGACTCCTCATCCTTCTATAAATAATAAGAAGAAGAGAGTAATATACACACTTGAAATTAGAGAGCAGATAATATACACGTCTTGTACCAGTGATAGCAGTTCATATTTCCGAAGTTTATTCTCAAGTTTTCTCAAATTGTACACAAAGACTAGCAGATTACTTTCAGTTATATAATCAAAAGCGTTTTCAAGTAATTTCAAATCCTATTCTTGTTCATATCATGTTTTAATATTTTGTGTTAATTCTTAAGTTTTGCCATGACTTAGTTATATATAATATGCATACCATGTCTTAGTCCTACTATATTATTCTCCCTACTGTTTATATTAATATGTATTGGTCCTATAGCGTCCTTTTGTGGATACATTCAAATCCACCAGAAAGTTTTAAAGACCTGTGTTTTTATTACTGTGTGTTTGATTTACTTAATTCCTTATTCCGCACTTTGCAAATCAAAACACTTATATATATATATATTGAGTTAAAACATTTTTATAAATCTCGAAAAGAAGCCAGAATTACATTCAACCCCCCTTCTGTAATTCTTGTTATATTGTTAGGGAATAACAATTGGTATCAGAGCAAGCTCTTGAAGTACAAATAGTGTAAAGATCATAACAAACAGCAAGATGAATAAGAAGGATGTTGAAGTTAAAATTCATTTTCTGGATAAAGACAATTATCACCACTGGAAGGTGAAAATGCATCTACATCTTCTTTCTCAAGATGAGGCCTATGTGGATTGCATATAGAGAGCTCCTCATGTACCAATGAGAGCTGCAACATGAAATGAACCATATGTTCCCAAGCCTAGGCATGAATGGTCAGATCTTGATATTGAGCAAGTCAGGAAAGACAAGAAGGCCATGAATATATTGTTCAATGGAGTTGATGGTGATATGTTTGATAACATCATTAACTGCAAAACAGCTAAGGAGGTTTGGGACATTATCCAGATTATTTGTTATGGTACTGAGCAAGTAAGGGAGAATAAGATGCAGCTGTTAATTCAGCAATATGAGCACTTCCATTGTGGAGATAGTGCGTCTCTCACTGAAATTTTTAGTAGATTTCAAAAACTACTAAATGCTCTAAAGTTGCATGGAAGAGTCTATCAGACAAAAGACTCTAACCTCAAGTTCCTTAGATCTCTTCCAAAAGAGTGGAAGCCAATGACAGTCTCATTGAGAAATTCTCAGGATTACAAGAAGTTTACCTTGGAGAGACTGTATGACATCCTGAAGACTTATGAGCTTGAAATAGAGCAAGATGAGAGGATGGAGAAAGGAAGGAAGAAAAGAGGGTCCATAGCACTAGTTGTTGAGTTAGAGAAAGAGGAAAGAGATGAAGGTAGAAGTTGTTGAGTCTACATCAAAGGTCTGTAAAAACAAGGGCAAAGGGCTGGTAGTTGAAAATAAAGATCATTTGAGCCAAGATGACATGGATGATATTGATGAGCATTTAGCATTCCTGTCCAGAAGATTTGCCAAGCTCAAGTTCAAAAACAACTTTGGAGCAGCCAAGCCAAGTAGAAACATGGTGAATAAATCCAAATTCAAATGTTTCAAATGTGGCTTGGCAGGGCATTTTGCCAGTGAGTGTAGAAAATCAGATTCCAACAAAAAGAAGTTTAAGCCTGTTGATTATAAACAGAAATATTTTGAGTTGCTCAAGCAAAAGAAAAGGACTTCCATTACACAGGAAAATGACTAGGAAGCTGATGGATTGGATGAAGATAAAGATGTAAGCTATGTCAATCTAGCCCTGATGGCCAAGTCTGATGAAACAGAAACAAGTTCTTCAAGTAATCAGGTAATCACCACTAATCTAGCACATTTATCTAAGGCTGAGTGTAATGATGCAATCAATGACATGTCTACAGAATTATATCACTTGCATGTTACACATAAGTCCCTCACTAAGGAAAATGCTAAAATTAAATAAAACAATTTGTTTTTAAGTGAGAGGAATAATGTGCTAGGTCTCAGTTTATTGAATTTGAAAAATTAAGAATTGAATGTAAGATTGCTAAGGATGAATTAATTGAGTTCCTTGAAGAAAGAAGAGATTTTGAAGAAGCAGCTTGAGCGAGAACATGAAGTAATTAAAGCATGGAAATCGTCTAGAGATGTCCATGCTCAAATTAGTAAGATTGCTAAGGATGAATTAACTGAGTCCTTGAAGAAAGAAGAGATTTTAAAGAAGCAGCTTGAGTGAGAACAGGAAGTGATTAAAGCATGGAAATCATCCAGAGATGCCCATGCTCAAATCACTAATGTTCAAGGTATTGAGTCCTTTTGTGATGCAGCCTGGAAAAAGAGTAAGGAGAAGCTGGAATCCAATTTGGTTGAAGGATTGCTAACCGATGTGGACTCGACGGATGATGAAAGTCATCTGTCGGATAATCAAAAGGATTATCCGTCGAGTGACAAAGAGCCACATCTGTCGGCTGTAAGCAAACCTGTGAGCAAAGCCAAGCTTGCCAAGTAGAATGAAAAATATGGATCAGTTTCCAAAAACTTTATTTCAGGAGAATCAAGTCAAGTAAAGAAGGAGAAGAAAGTGATGTTGGTCATCTATCCATCAAGCAATTGAATGACAGATTAGAAAGGATTGAGGTTAAAATAGAAACTAAAAAGAAAAATAATAGAAATAGGAAAGTAGGGATTAACAAACATAACAACTACACACCCAATAAGTATGCTCCAAGAAAAATCTGTGTTAAGTGTGGTAGTGTTAATCATTTGTCTGTTAATTGAAAACTTGCCATGCCTACTCCTATATCTGTACCCTCTTCTTTTCCCAACATGAATGCCATGCCTTCTATGCCTATGAATGCTATGTCTGCTCATAATATGAATGCACAATTTGCTAATATGCCATTTGCACCTAATCTTTATTATGCTGCATTTAGTATGCCACAAATGCCATTTAGCATGCCTTGCTGGAATAACATGTTTGCAAACAGCATGCCTTTTCCTACTAATCAAAATAGTGCATGATAATTTTGTTTTAATGACTGGTTTCAAAGGTCCAACTCAAATGACTAAGGATGAATCAGAAATTCCCAAGTCAAATGAGATCAAACCTAAGAAACGAAAGAAGAAAGCTAATAAGGCAGGACCCAAGGAAACTTGGGTACCAAAATCAACTTGATTTGGTTTTGATGTGTGCAGGGAAACAGAAAGAATCTTTGGTACCTGGATAATGGTTGTTCAAGGCACATGACTGGAGATTCTACGCTGCTCACAGAGTTCAAGGAGAGAGCTGGCCCAAGTACTTTTGGAGATGACAGCAAGGGTTATACTGTGGGATAAGACTTGATTTCAAAAGACAATGTCATTATTGAAGAGGTTGACCTAGTGGATGGTATCAAACACAATTTGTTGAGTATCAGCTAGCTTTGTGACAAGGGCAATTCAGTAACCTTCAATTCAGAAGCCTGTGTTGTGGCAAACAAAAGAAGCAACAAAGTGGTTCTCACTGGAGTGAGAAAAGGAAATGTGTATCTAGCTGACTTCAACTCATCTAATGCTGAATCTATCACTTGTCTTCTCATTAAAGCAAGTCAAGATGAAAGTTGGATATGGAAAAAGAAGTTGTCCCATCTAAACTTCAAGACCATGAATGAGCTTGTCAAGAAAGAACTGGTAAGAGGAATTCCTCAAGTGGAGTTTTCTAAGGATGGATTGTGTGATGCCTGCCAAAAGGGAAAGCAGACTAAAGCATCATTCAGAAATAAGCTTGATTCAGTAATTGAAGAACCTTTGCAATTGCTACACATGGATTTATTTGGACTAGTCAATGTGTTGTCCATTTTTAGAAACAGATTTTGCCTAGTATTTGTGGATGATATCTCAAAGTTCTCTTGGACATACTTCCTAAAGTCTAAAGATGAGGCTAGTGAAATTATCATCAATCATATAAGGAAAGTCAACAATCATCCTGATTTTAAAGTAAGAAGAATCAGGATTGATAATGGAACTAAGTTTAAGAATTCTGTGATGAGATCATTTTGTGAAGAGAATGGGATAATACATGAGTTGTCTGCAGCAAGAACTCCACAACAAAATGGAGTAGTGGAAGGAAAGAATAAATCTCTTATTGAAGTTGCAAGGACAATGCTTGAAGAATCAAAGTTACCAACATATTTTTGGGTTGAAGCTGTGAATACTGCTTGCTACACTCAGAATATATCATTGATTAATCAAGCAAAGTGTATGACACCCTACCAATTGTTCAAGAACAAGAAACCAACCCTAAATTTTCTTCATGTCTTTGGCTGCAAATGTTTTATCTTAAGGAATCAAACTGATCAACATGGGAAGTTTGATGCTAAAGTAGATGAACGAATTTTTGTTGGATATACTGTGGGAAAAGCATATAGAGTCTACAATCTTAGAACCAACATTTTTATGGAATCAATACATGTTTTGTTTGATGATAAAAAGATTGAAGGACTGGAAGATGAAGATTCTCAAAAAAGCCTCAGGTTTGATAATGTGGAGATGGTTAGTGATGACAGTGATGATGAAAGTGATCAAGAAACGGTGAATAAGGATAATGCAGAAAAATCTACAACTAATAAACCACATAATTCAACATCTTTTGAGTTGCAAAATGCTTCATCCGTCGGGAGACAATCTGCCTTATCCTTCGGGAGACAATATCTTCATCCGTCGGAACACAAAGTGCAACATCCGTCGGGTCATTAAGAGAAGCTGAAAGTCAGTATAGATCACTTACAGAAAGTTCCCCTTTCTCAAATCAAAGATTCATAAATTCAGGGGGAGTTTCTAATAATCAAAACTCAGTCACACATCAAGATAACAATGAGGCCTCTTCATCTAGAGCTAATCTACCTCAACAAAAAAATGGACTAAGGATCACCCTTTTGAGCTCATCATTGGTGATGCATCTTCTAGAGTTCAAACAAGGAGAGAAACTCAAGAAGAATGTCTATATAGCAGCTTCCTATCTAAGGAAGAACCAAAGAAGGTAGAAGAAGCTTTGTTGGATCCTGATTGGATTTTAGCTATGCAGGAGGAGCTAACCAATTTGAAAAGAACTAGGTATGGAAGCTGGTACCCAAACCCAAAGGAAAATTGACACCATATGGGTATTCAGAAACAAGATGGATGAAAATGGCATAGTAGTGAGGAACAAAGCTAGATTGTTGCTAAGGGCTATTGTCAACAAGAAGGAATAGATTTTGATGAAACTTTTGCTCCTGTTGCAAGACTTGAAGCCATCAGAATTTTCTTAGCCTATGCAGCTCATGCCAATTTCAAGGTCTATCAAATGGATGTCAAAAGTGATTTTCTGAATGGAGATTTGGAGGAGGAAGTCTATGTTAGTCAGCCTCCTGGTTTTGAAGATCCAAATTTCCCAAATCATGTCTACTATCTTTTGAAAGCACTTTATGGACTGAAGCAAGCACCTAGAGCCTAGTATGATACTTTATCAAAGTTTCTTTTGGAAAACCACTTCACAAGAGGTATTGTTGATAAAACTTTATTATTTAGAAATGTTAATGGCTCTAGTATACTTGTTCAAATTTATGTAGATGATATTATTTTTGGCTCTACAGATGAAAAAATTTGCAAAAAGTTTGCCAAATTGATGCAAAGTAAGTATGAAATGAGCATGATGGGAGAACTAACTTACTTTTTTGGTTTACAAGTTAAGCAAGTTAGTGATGGAATATTCATTAGTCCAACTAAATATATTCATGATCTTTTAAAGAAGTTTTATCTAATGGATTGCCCATAAGTGGGCTACTGTAATGCAAGTGTTACAAGTAGCGTTACATTAGCTAAGAAATTTTTGTCCTATTGTAACACCTCTCAATTAGTGTTACAATAGCTATAATGCTAGTGTTGCAGAGAAATGACAGTGTTGCACGACATGTAACACCAGCACCTAGTGTTACATTAATTATTTTTTTAACTTTTAAAAATATTAAAGTAAAAATGTAATCATAAATTAGTATTAAAATAATATTATGGATTATTAATAAATCAAGAATGCAATATATAATATTATTAAAGTTATAAAAATATTATTATACATAAATATAAAAATTACTTTTTTAGTTTTTTAATAAAATAATAATTTAACAATTTAAAAAAAGTAAAAAATTAAAAATTAAAATCATACACATTTTCCCAGGTGAAAAATGGGCGGTATTTTTCCCACCAAATAAAAATGACCCTGACTTATAGTCTGGACAAAACTATACAATCATTATTTCTCTCTCTCTCAAAACACTATCTCTATACTCTCTCTCTCTCTCTCCTCACGAATTGAAGAAGAAATTGGGGATTTGATATTTGAATAAACAATTATATCGCTCCATATTAAAAGGCTGGTACTTATTTTTCAATTTTATATGATTTTGCAGGGTTTGTAGGGCTTACCTGTGGCGATTCGAAGATAATTACTAATTTTGAAATGATTTTGCAAGTGATTTGGGCTTCGAAATTGGGGTTCGAGTGAGTAGTAGAGGGATGTATAGGGGTGGACCGGGTGCGATTCAGAGGAGTGTGATGTCGCAGATTGGTGGGGGGAGTAAGGCGAAGGCAGCTTTGTGGCAACGGATGAATGGGTGCATAATATTGTTGTGGCGGTTTGGCATTTGCAGAGAGTTTTGTCTAAGAAGAGGGATCCGTTTACTCATGTGTTGTTTCTCAAAGAGGTTATGCAGGTATGGTGTTTGTTGCTGTCAGTTTTGTTTTCATATGTTAAGTGCATTACTTTAAAATAGGGATTGGATGTTAGAATTGTGATATAAAGGATGAGGTGTTATATGTTGTATATGTACACACGTAGATATAACCAAACCAAATATATTGGTGTACCTTCCCTCCTAAATACATGATTTGATGATGTGTATGCACACCTAATCCTTATTCAAGCAAAGGTGATTCAGTAAGGAGTACTGCCCTGCCACATCTTATAAGAATATTTTACTGTAAATCAAATTTTGTCCTTAATAGTAGTTTTTCATTAGGAATTTTAATTTATAATGTAGATAATTGGTTATAGTTGGTGCTAATTTCTTTAAATGCTTTTACTTTTAGTAATTTTGTTAGTGATTAATGCCATCAATGGTATTGTATTGTGTTACCAGTTGTTAGTGTTATAGTTGTTCTTGTATCAGCTTTTTCTATTTTAGGAAGGTGATTCGATGTTAATAGATCGAGTTTAAGAGGCACTTGTAAAAGCCTTTGCTAGTCACCAAACATAAAGAAAAGGACATTAAAGCGATCTTGAGTGAGTCAAACTCAAACATGAATCACGAAGTTGATTTTGAAGCCTTTTTGAGGGTCAGTTTTCAAAGTTTATTGCAAAAAACCATTCTTCCTTTGTTTGATCAGTGACATATTATATCTAAGGCAAAAATGCAGTAGTAAGTGTTAAATCTTCTTTTTATGCTGGCAGGCATATCTAAACATAAATGCTCGTGCTCAAACGAAGGCAGGTGGATCAAAGCTTAAGAATGCACCTTCGTTCCTCAAGGCACCCACGACCACTCTTCGACACACCATAAGCCATTCAGAGAAGGAATCTTATGTTTCCCACATCAATAGATACCTAGGTGAAGATCCTTACCTGAAGAAATATCTTCCTATCGATCCAAATACCAATGCTTTGTTTGATCTTGTTAAGAATGTAGTTCTTCTTTGGTACTTCCAATGCACCTATTTTACAATGTATATATCAGTTTATTTCAGGACATAAGTTTTTAAATTGATTTAACAATAATGTCCCATAGTAAGCTTATCAATCTGGCTGTACCTGGTACAATAGACGAGCGTGCAATAAACACTAAGGCTGTGCTTAATCTGTGGGAGAAGAATGAGAATCATACGTTGTGCCTCAACTCCGCCAAGGCCATTGGCTGTACAGTAGTGAACATTGGCACACAGGACCTGGCAGAGGCAGAACATAAAGTAATTTTTTATCATCATGAACAGAAACAACTTTCATCATTTTGACATAAAATTCACTTATTCATAGTAGGAATCAAGTCTCTGCGATATTTGCTTATATTTGTTTATTTCATTTTGTACAGCCTCATCTCCTACTTGGTTTGATGTCCCAGATAATTAAGGATATGTTCTTAAACTTCTGAAACTTTAGCATAGAAAAGGTGAAATACAACGGACTACCATGATTTTCAATTGATTTTGTGCTTTCTTGCATCTTTTATGTCATATACAACTTCTATCTAGTCTCGATCTCAAGAAAAATCCTCAGCTATTGGAGCTGGTGGAAGAAGAGAAGGTTTGAAGAACACACACACACACACACACATATAAATCTTCTGTTGATCATAAAACATATTTGAGAGTAATCGCTTTCCTATATTGTGATATACATGCAATACTTATTTTATTTTTCACATTCAGGATGTGGAGGAGCTCATGAGCTTATCTCCGGAAAAGGTTCTCTTAAAATGGATGAACTTTCAATTGAAGAAATCAGGATATAAGATAGATATATCCGCTATTGACTTGCATATATTTTAAAAGGCATTTACCTACAGTTTTTAGGATCTGAAAAAGATACAATTCATCTATTGTATTCATAAGTTGTCTGCTTTGTTTCTATTTCTACAACAGTAAATTGATTTGATTAAGAAAACAAGGTGTGGCATATAAATGGCACATTAGTATCCCCTTCAAATTACATTGCCTTCGATTTTGTTGTAAAAAATATTGCATCCCATCATTAAATTCCCTTCCTGACCAAGAAGAAAATATCAGGTATTTTATACCCTTTATCTTCCTGATCTCACATACATTGCATTGACATGCAGAATCACTGGAATTTATGCAGTTGTAAGTTTCATAACTATATTTGAATCCCACATATCTATACTTTACATTCTTGAATTGGCATGTCAACCTTCTGCTTATTCGGCTTGCAGGTATAAGTTTAAAAACCATCAATTTTCATTCTTTCCTTTTTTATTTATGTGCCTTTTCTCATTCGTATTCCCTTGTGCAGATTCAGGAACAAGGTCAAGAATGACACACTATCACGTGTTTTTAGCATAGTCATTTTCTTAGGTTTATGCCGCAGTCACCAAGCTTTGATAATGAATTTTACTGATCTGCTGATTCAACTATTTTGAATTGCAGTTATAATTTTACTGATCGATCAAATTGTTATAATTTTAGTTGGTTTTTTTAGTATTTTGGATACGTATTGGAGATTTTATTTTGGTATTGGGATTGTTGTATACACAGAGCATGTATATAAAATTTTTAATATTAATTGTTACTATTTTCCTATTCTAGTATAAAGTATATTTAGATATAGCGTGGAATTAAAAAATCTAATGTTGGTTAATTACAAAATATTCATGTTACAATAGATATAATATAGTGTTGCAATAGGGTACAGGTGGGTCCCATGTGGGCCCCACTTATGCAATCTTGATCAAGCTATTGTATCACTCATTTTGTGTTACATTTGGGCCTGTTAGTGTTACAGTAGGTGCCTATTGTAACGTTTTCCTCTCTGTTATAATAGATTAGTGAAGTGTTGCATTAGGGTGTCTATTGTAATGCTCGTATACGTAACGGCCCCCTGGTGTTAGAATAGACCTATTATAACACTTTTGGGGCCTATTGTAACATCATTTAGGCATTACAATAGCCCACTTATGGCGTAGTGTAAATACATTCATGATCTTTTAAAGAAGTTTAATCTAATGGATTGCACATCTGCAAAAACTCCCATGGCTACTGCAACTAAGCTTGAATTAAACACTACTGAAAAGTCTGTGGATATTTCAAGCTATAGAGGCATGGTTGGCTCACTTCTGTACTTAACAGCTAGTAGGCCAGATATAATGTTTGCCACTTGTCTTTGTGCTAGATTTCAGGCTGATCCTAGAGAATCTCACCTAGTAGCTATTAAGAGAATTTTCAGATATCTCAAGGGAACACTAAAATATGGCATTTGGTACCCAAGAGATTCTGGTTTTGATCTAACTGGTTATTCAGATGCAGATTATGCAGGTTGTAGAATAGATAGAAAAAGTACAGCAGGAACCTGTCAATTTCTAGGAAACAAGCTTGTGTCCTGGTTCAGTAAAAAGAAAAATTCAGTTTCTACTTCTACAGCTGAAGCTGAATATATTGCTACTGGTAGTTGCTGTGCACATATTTTTTGGATGAAAAACCAATTGTTGGACTATGGTCTACAAGTGGATAGAATTCCCATTTTCTGTGATAACACAAGTGCAATTTCCATCACTGAAAATCCAGTGCAGCATTCAAGAACAAAGCACATAGACATCAAGTACCACTTCATAAGGGAACATGTGATGAATGGTACTGTGGAACTTCATTTTGTTCCAAGTGAAAAGCAGCTTACAGACATATTTACCAAGCCACTTGATGAATCCACCTTTTCAAGGTTGGTAAGTGAGTTAGGTATGCTTAATTATTCTTAAATTACTTTAGATATTTTGCAAGTTGTAATATAGCCAAAAATTTAATTGATTTTTCAGCATTGGATGGAATTTTGGCCAAGTCAAATGTTTACATCCCGACGGATGCTCATTATCCATCAAGTTTGGTCATCCGTCGGTATATTAATTTTTAATAAAAATCAATTATTTTTCTTGAATATTTTGTAACTCGACGGATAACTGATTTATCCACACCCATCGAATTGTCTCAATCCTAGCCGTTAAATTTCTGAACATTATCCATCGGGTATACTTACAGTTTATAAGCATAACACGACGGATAATTGAAGGATTTTTACAGTTTATTTATTTGTAAAAGGCTATTTTGGGAAATTTTTATTGGTCACTTTATTGGTCACTTTATTATTTTTGACAGTTTATTTCTGAGATAGTATAAAAGCTAAATTCATTTCTACTCTATTCTTTTATCATTCTCAAGATTCAATTGCTCTAACTTCTTTCTTTCTCAAAAGCAAATACTTTCTCTACAAATTTCTTAATCTCTAACAATTGCACCAGTCGTCAAAATCATGTCTCAAACTGGGTACATCTATGAAAAGAACAACTTTACAACTCTAGTGAACAAGGAGATTCAACAGTCTGGAAACTACCACAAAATGATGGATTTTGTTAAAGGCTGCAAACTCAACTATGCTATGTTGGAATCTCCCACCATCTACTGTGAGGTTTAGAGGAGATATGGACAACTGAAGTGTACAACTCAACTGATAAGACCATCACATTCACTCTTAAAGGTAAGCAGTTTTGCATTAACAGTGATATTGTCAAAGCATGCTTTAGAATTCCTGATAATACTGTTACTGCTCCACACACAGACACCGATATTGTTAACATGCTCAACTCCATGTGCTATGCACTTACTACCTCTAAATTAAGTGAAATTAGAAGGTTGGGTCTTAGGAAAGAATGTAGTTATCTGTGTGATATGGTAACTAAAGTGTTTTCTGGTAAAATTAGTAACTTTGATTCTATTAACATATCCATACTTAACATGCTAGTTACTGATAACTATCTCAATTTCAGTGACTTGGTCCTGTTTGAGTTATGCTTTAAGTTCGAAGAACTCAATAAGAGAAGTAAAAGTGTATATTATGCTAGATTTTTCATGATGCTTGCTAACCATCTCATTGAGAACATTGTGATTGAGAACCTAACCAATAAGCTGAATTGTTGGGTTCAAGAAAGAAGAATAATTGCAGATCTTAATAGAGCAGATCACCACAAAGAGGTGCCCCTCTTCTATTTTCCAGTAATGGAGGTAATTTCTACTGTCTCCACTCTTCCAACCTCATATATTTCTTTGCCTTCAAATGTAGCAATGGCATCTATGTCAATGACCCAACAGATGCCTACCCAAGCTACTAAACCACAAATTTCAAAATCAAAGAAACAAGTTGCAAAATCCACTAAAACCAAAGATGGGAGTGTGAAGATGGGTGAGAAAGGTGAGGGACAGGGTCAAAATCAAAGAAACCCTAAGGATAAGGCTGGTGAGAAGAGAGTACCCAAACCTAGCCACACCACAGTTTCCCAACAAACTGTGGTTGTTAATAAGGAAATAAGCTCATTACTAGTTTCATCCTCCCAAAAGGATGTCACTATTGAAACAAGCTCCCAACCAGGAGCACAGGCCAAGAGAGGTAGGGACACTAGCTCACCACAAACTTCTGCTAGAAAGAAAAGATCAAAAACCCTTGGGGATGCACAAGGGACACACACAATGCAAACTGGTGCTAAAGACCAAGTCACTGCACCATCTCAAAGTCAGATTGATGTGGCTTCAATAAATGTGGAGTCACAGCCAAAATCTCTCATAATTGAAGCACCTGATACACCAAATTCTCCCACACACACACTGGATGTTGACATGATAAATACATCACTTCCAAATTCTCCATCTTTAACTCTCTTAGAGAAGCCAAAAATCCAAGCAAGTGAGCATCATCTTTTAGATGATTTGTTGGCTCACTTGCCATTTCTTTCTGAGACTGTTGAAACTTCTGTACCTAAATTATCATCAATCTGCACAGAGTCTATAATAGTCTCCATTCCAAACTCATTTATTTCTTCTATCTCGATGGATATTCATCATCCGTCGAGTAGTGATTGTATCCAGACGGATAAGCCTAACAGCAATCATTCGTCGAATAGCCAAACTATTATCCCGATGGATATTCCTCATCCGTCGGGTGTCTCTGCATAACTTAAAATTTCTTCTATTCTCACAAGTACAGAAGACTTAGTAGTAATACAATCACTCCTAGGACTGAGGGAAGAGAGTGAATTGAGTGAGAGGTTGGGTTGCTCCCAGGCAAAAGGAGAGAATAAGGGTGATCAAATGCAGTTCATTTCTTCAGGACTGGCAAAAGTGAGTGAGAGGAGTCCCACCTTGGATGGTGAAGGTGAGGGTGTGAGGGTGGGGAGCCAAGGGGAGCCCTTGATGCAAAAAGAGAGTAAAATTGAGAGAAATGCAGGTACAAGAGATATAAGGATGAACATCATTGCTAGTGAGTCAATGAACTGCCAATGATGTAGACATAGAGAAACTATCTCAGCAGAATGCAAGATGTTATAAGTTCCATATCTTTGGATGCTGAGGAATTTACTCATCCTATTCCAGCATATCAAATTTTGGCTGGATAGGGCAATGAAAGTGCAGAAAGGATGCTGAATTTGGTGCACACTACTCAATCCATGCAAAGGGCAAAGGATGCCATCACAACTATGCCTTCTACAGCTGGTGATGACATAGACTATAAAGCTGGTGGATCAGAAGAATTCTTTGGTGATGACAGTGAATAGGGGTCACTGGACATAGGGGAGAAGTAGGCCCTATATCCAGATTTGGTATGCCATCTTGGGCATTTTCAAAGCAATGTGATGAACATCATTTCAAGACCACACTCATTCAACTCATAAGTTAGACACAATCTGCTCTTCAATCCACAACAAATGCCAGCACCAAGAAGCTCCTACAAGCACACCTTGCTTCTCTTCAATTACAACAAATTCAAGGCTTTCAACACAATCAGGATGTCACTTCTATCAAAAGTTAAATTGTTCAAATGAAAAAGGACATTTATGAAAGATTGGATGCTAAACTTCCAGAAGCAACTATGATTGATATTAAGAGACAACTAAGGAAGAACTCAGATCTTGCTACTCAAGTGGATTCCCTGGATAAAAGAATGACTGCTATGGAAGCTTCTCTAATAGCTATTCATCTACATCAAGCACAACAAACAGACTTGCTTCAAAAGCTAGTGGCAGCACAAACCTATTCCTCTACTCAACTTGCTGATAACAAAAAGGGGGAGAAAGAAAGCTCTATTGTCCCAATCAGTCAAGAGGAATCAAGGAGTGAGGGGAGCAGAAAGTACTAAACATCCAAGTCAGCAAAGTGATTATTCCAGCAATTGCTTTTACAAAGCCACTAGTCATGGACAACATTGACATCATAAATCTGGCAGCAGCAAAGCTAAACACAAATGACAAACTGCTAAAGATTGATGTAGCAGCAGCTGAGAAGGAGTTAAAAGAAAAATGGAAAAGGATAGATGCAGAAATTTAACAAAAGTTTGGGCCAATTCAGAAGCCAGACAAAACATTCATTCATCATTCTAAAGTCAAGAACATTTATGTGAATGAAATGAGTATGAATTATCTAGAAAAGGCCAAACATCTTGCATCCAATCTCCAAAAGAAGATTTCGTCATGAAGCCTAAAAGAAACTACTTAAAGTTTTCAGAATAGAATCCTCTGATACTGTGTATGAAACACCTAGACCAGATGAGAATAAACTGTTGGCTAGATCAATTGCCTTCTACAAAGATCCAGCTGATTCAGCACTCAAAAGAAGATTAGCAAAGATTTACAGAAATGGTAAGGAAATTTGTGTGGTGGATAGACACCACATGTTTGTGGAAGCTAAGAAGGAAGAGAAAGAAAGAATCAGGCAAGAAAAGAAGCAAGCTGCTCTGGATTCTAAAAAGCTTAAACAAAAGAAGAAGCAAGCTGCTATCTTATGCAAGCTTCAAGCTGTAAAAACCAAAATAGAAATTCCTGCACAACCAACTGTAATTACTGAACCTAAGGATCAGAAAGAGCAAGAAGAACCATAGAAGAAAAGAAAATTCAGATACAAGCTCCATTCCAAGAGAAAATTGGACTTTAATGATGAAGAAATAGAAGACAATATTTCTAAAAAGTCCACAACTACAACTCAAACATCAAAACCCTCAGTGGCATTTGAAACAATCAAGGTGGTGGATCAAACTAGGAATATTCATGGTAAATCCATAATTCCAAAGGATGAGCCAGTGGACTGGGATAGTTTGCCTATTCCTGAACTGAACTTTCCTATCTTCAATCCGAAGAAGACAAAGACAAGAGCTAGCAAGAAAGTGAAACCAATGACTCTCAAATCCAAGACCCTAGTCAAATCTTAATCCACAGTCAACAAAGGAGATATATTGTACATCTGTGACACCAAAGAGTTTTCTAATATCAACCTCTACTTAGATGAATTGGAAGAAGTTAGAGGAATTGATGCTCACAGACATCTTCCTGAAAGACCGGTATTCAAATACAAGGGAGGAAAAGAGATCATATGCCACTTCACAGGATTCTTCTAGAAAGCCAATATGTTCTAATAAAGATCTACTCATCATTCAAAAAGAACTTTGGATACCATGTGACTGCCAGAAGATTAGTTCTAAAAAAGATTGATGAGCTGGGGAGTAATAGAACCAAATATGCACTTCCAAAAACTCTATCGATTCCCTTCACAGGAAAGAGAGTGCATCTGAGGCCCTATTGGTTAATGGAATTTAGGGATGAAAAGGGAGTTAGAAGATTTTTCAGATTGGAGGACCAGATGAGTATCTCTAGCAATGAGACTCTATTGGAAAGACAAGGAATGCTAGATCTCTCAGAAGCTGATGAACTTGAATTCCATAGACAACTCCAAAATCAGATAGAAGAGAACAGCAGGAGGCTTGGGAAGAAACCTAGACAAACAAGGAAATAAACTTATCTTCTCAGACTAGAGGAGCATCTTGATAATGATTGTGAGCTATTCTTTGTATACTTTGCATTATTCAATTTTCAGTAAATTTTACAGCACTTATCAATTTTATCTACTATTTTCAATCTGTATTCTTAGAAGTGTTTTGTTATCATCAAGTTTCTCTTAATTTATGGTTACAATTCCAGTAGACATAAATTGGGGGAGATTGTTAGGAATATGTTATGAACTTGATGATATATTATACAAAACACCTTAGTATATTTAACTTAGTGAATTTTGTAGCACTCGACGGATGATCAAATATAGTCCCAACGGATGATTCAATATAGTCCTGACGGATGATGATTTGACATCCATCGAGTGAGTAGCTTATGTAATAATAACTTTTGTAGCACATTTCTGCAAACAACTTTGTGTAGATTCTGTATAAGCATATGAGTCATGTTCACTACTAGTAGATATGCAGAATAGGTTGATTAATTAAAAATATAAGATGTCTTGTTATTCTGCATAAGTGAAATGGATTCAAGTGTCAAATAGCTACCCGACGGATGATCAACAAAGCTACCTGACGGATGATCAACAAGCTACCCGACGGATAACAAGAATGTACCCGACGGATGATCAATTCAAATATCTATTGACAGTGACAACACAGTCACATACGTTGGGTGTTTGCAAAAAGGAATGTGGCAGCCAGTTTAGCAGGAAATTGAGAACAAAGAAGCATTACCATTTCCATGCTATTAGGAAGATATTAAAAGATGTTGGAATAGAGTAATGAAGTAGCATGGAGTTAGACTTGATATGTTTTGTTTTATTATCATGTCTTATTACCATGTAAACTTGGTGATATATAAACCAAGTGTAGCTAGTAGAACAAATAACTAAGCAAACACATTTAGAAGAGAAATAGAAAAAGATGTAACTTTTAAAAATTTCTCTGTAGTTTGTTTGTTCACTTGTAAAGCAGTTGTGAGCCAATTTGAGCTTCATAAAGTTCTCAAATCGATATATATATATATATATATATATATATATATATATATCTGGTGGATACATTCAAATCCACCAGAAAGTTTTAAAGACTTGTGTTTTTATTACTTTGTGTTTGATTTACTTAATTCCTTATTTCGCACTTTGTAAATCAAAACACTTATATATATATTGAGTTAGAACATTTTTATAAATCTCGAAAAGAAGCCAGAATTACATTCAACCTCCTTTCTGTGATTCTTGTTGTATTGTTAGGGAATAACAACTATCACCCTAGAAAAGGCCAATATGGTGACCGACACTTTAAGTAGGAAAAGATAGATTGATGATGACGAATTTTAGAACAACTAATGAGAAGGATTACATGAATTAATTTTGAAGTTAAGATAATGTGAAAAGAACCCTTTATTACGTAACGGGAAGAATTATAGATGTCTAGAAATTTGAGAGGATATTACTAATGACCAAATATAAAAAGGAATGTCACTGGTTAAGTAAGTAAGTAAGTACTCGATATGGTTGAAAATGAAAACGGCACGGCGAAGATTAAAATTTTGGTGAATGCTGATTATAAATGAACCGAATGGGAGTAAGAGTTTATTATAATAAATTTTGAATGGAGATTATCAAGAACCAAGTAAGCCATCGTGCTTTTTAGGGATTATGAGTTATAAGTTAAATAAGACCGCTTATTTATTATACAAATGATAAATCTTTACTCGACAAAATTATTATTAACATGAAAGAGATAATTGGTGACAGAGAGACCCCGTGGCAATCGTGTCATGCAAGAACTGAATATTTAATTTCATAACTGGATTATATCCACAAAGGTATTTTATGAAAAAGAATGAGCAAAGGCACGACTTAGAGTTCTTTAATAAACAAGTAGAATGAGAGAACCGTCCATACCTTTGAAGATACGTAAAGCGAATTGCCTTTTATTTAAGGGTGGTTAGGAGAATCACCATCATCAATAGAAATTTCGTGTAGTTACTATTAGGAATATGTTGTAGTCTTGATGATAACTCACCAAAACACCTTAAGTAGAATTGTTAAGTGTTATTTAGAACCCTTCAATGGATAACCACAGTCTGTTTATCCGTTAAAGGAGTAACTTATATTAATTAGTGTCTAGCACATTCTGTACACTATAATAGCTGAGGGATTTGGGAGTTATAGTGATTTCTAAGTCATATTGACTACTAGCAAGATATACAAAATAGGTGGGCTAAGTGTAGATATAAAATGCCTTGTAATTTTGTATAAATGAAAGAATATGAACTGCTAAGAAAATATCTTCAACTGCTAAACTACAAACTTTAATGGATGACTGAATATGCCTTAACGGATAAGTTAGTCAAGAGGTCTTCAATTGTATCAGATAAAGCTTCAACGGATGCTAACAAGAAAGCTTCAATGGATGACACTAGTTTAGTGTCAACAAATGACAACAATGAAGCTTCAACGGATGATCAACAAGATAGCAGTTGATAGTGACTTGACAGAGGCTGATAGAGTCACATGAGTTGATAATGCACAAAAGGAATGTGGCAGCCTGCTTACAGGTTTTAGAATAGAGTGAAGCATTTCCATTTTTATACAAAACATGGTCGTTCAAAGATGTTATATTTTACTTGGATTGCATTGGACAGAGAGATGAAGAAGCATGTGCATGGACCTAGATGTTAGGACTTTTATTCTTGTTTATTGCACATGTAAACTTGGTTCAATATAAATCAAGTGTAGCAAGCATTTAGAAAAAAGTAAGAACTCAAGAGTTTAGCAAGCTGTTCCTTAGAAAATACTCTCAAGTTCAAAGTTGTAACAAAATACATGTAAGCAGATGTGTGCAAATTGCATCACAGAGATTTCTTCAAATATACATCTCTGGTGGAAAGACAAATCAACCATAAAGTTTTTAAACATTGTGTTTATTTACTTTGTGTGAGTAAAATACTTCAAAAGCTTTATCTGTAATCTTGCTTATTCAAAAACACAGTTGTATATTATATAAAGAGTTTTTCAGAAAAGAAAAAGAAACCAGAATTCCATTTAATCCCCCTTCTATAAATATGTTGTTATATTGTTGGGAAAATAACGACTGGTATCAGAGCACGCTCTTAACATACAATGAGTTTAAAGATCAAAGCAATCAAACAACATGAGCAAGAAGGATGTTGGAGTGAAGATTCCAATTAATTATGGACAAAGACAACTACCATCACTAAAAAGTAAAGATGCACCTTCATCTACTCTGTCAAGATAAATGATATGTCAACTGCATAGAAAATGGACCTCATATTCCTCTCAAGGTTGCAACAGATGTGGTTGATGCTACTATAAATGAGTAAACTGTCCCAAAGCCTAAAGAAGAATGGACTCATAAAGATATTAAAGAAGTCCATAAGATAAAAAAGGCCATTAACATATTATTTAATGGTCTTGATCAAGACAAGTTTAACAATGTCATAAATTACAAAACAGCTAAGGATGTTTGGGACACAGTTCAAGTACTGTGTGAGGGAACTGAGCAAGTCAGAGAATACAAAATGCAACTTCTCATAAAACAATATGAACACTTCCATTTTGAAGATGGTGAGTCCCTGAATGATACTTTCAGTAGAATTCAAAAGCTGTTGAATGGACTAAAGTTGTATGGAAGAGTCTACCAAATCAAGGATTCTAACCTAAAATTTCTAAGGTCTTTACCAAAGGAATGGAAGTCAATGACGGTCTCTCTTAGAAATTCACAAAAGTACAAGGATTTTACTCTTAAGAGATTGTATGGAATTTTGAAGACCTAAGAGCTTGAAATGGAACAAGATGAGCTAATAGAAAAATGAAGGAAGAAAGGTGGGTCTGTGGCATTGGTAGCCTGAGCATGAGAGAATGGTGGAAATAAAGGTTGAAGCTGTTAAAACTGCATCAAACATTAATGTTTGTGAAGGCAGGTCTGAGATAAGCAAGGGAAAAGGGTTGATGGTTGAAGATCAAGATTGTCCAAGTCTAGATAACATGGATGAAGTTGATGAGCATCTAGCCTTTCTATCTAGAAGATTTTCAAAGCTGAAATTCAAGAAAAATTCTAGAGCTGTGAAGTCTAACATAAACATGGTTGACAAAACCAAATTTAAATATTTCAAGTGTAGGCTAAGTGGTCATTTTATAAATGAGTATAGAAAGCCAAATTCTGAAAAGAAAAGATTTGAGCCTGTAGACAACAAAAAGAAATGTTTTGAGTTGCTCAAATAGAAAAAGAAGGCATTCATAATTCAAGAAAACAATTGGGCAGCTGATGGAGATGATGTAGATGAAGACATAAACTATATCAACCTTGCTATCATGGCCAAGTTAGATGAAATAGAGGTCAGCTCATCTAGCAATCATGTAATCACTATTGATCTGTCACATCTTTCTAAAGATAAATATAATGATGCTATTAATGAAATGTCAACTGAATTATATCATTTGCGTGTCATACTTAAATCACTCACAAAAGAGAATATTGGAATTAAAGAGAATTATCTGTTTTTGAGTGATAGAAATGTTGTGTTAGAAACTCAATTTATTGAGTTTAAAAAATTGAAAATTCAGTATAAAACTGCTAAAGAAGAGTTAACAGAGTCTTTGATGAAAGAAGAAATTCTGAGAAAGTAGCTTGAACGAGAACAAGAAGTCATTAAGACCTGGAAAACCTCTAGGGATGTTAGTGTACAAATTGTTAAAGTTCTAGGGATTGAATCATTTTGTGAAGAAGCATGGAAGAAAGACAAAAAGAATCTGAACCTAGATTTATTTGATGATCTGTCAATGGATGTTGAATCAACGGATGATGAAGCTCATCCATTAAATGAGAAAAAGGACATTAGCTAAGGAAAGCTAGCAAAGCTAAATGAAAAATATGTTCTAGTAAAGAATTTTATCTCAGGAGAGTCAAACAAAACCAAAAATTCAAGTAAAGTGAATGTAGGGCATCTATAATTAAGCAATTAAATGAAAGATTAAAAAAGATTGAGGTTTAAATAGAATCCAAAAAGAAAACTAATAGGAATGAGAAAGTAGAGATTAATAAACAGAACAACTACACTCTTGATAAATATGAACCTAGAGAAACATGTGTGAAGTATGGTAGTATTAATCATCTATCTACTAATTGCAAGTCTGTTAAGAATGCACCCATGTTTGCACCTCCTTCTATGCCTAACATACCTATGTCATCTATGCATGTCATGCCTCCACAAAAATTTAGATGAATATTTTGCTAATATGTCATTTGCACATAATCCTTACTATACTGCATTTAATATGTAACAAATGCCATATAACATGCCATTCTGGAATAACATGTATGCATAACCTGCCACACCATGTTAATCATAATGTGCTTGATGAATCTCAAACTAATCATGTATTTTAAAGTCCTACTCCCATGATAAAGGTTGATCTTCAATCACCTAAATCTAGTGGTAGAGAGTCTAAGAAACTCAAGAAGAAAGCTAACAAGGCAGGACCCAAGGAAACTTGGGTATCAAAATCAACTTGATTTGGTTTTGATGTGTGCAGAGAAATAGAAGGAATCTATGGTACTTGGACAATGGATGCTCAAGGCACATGACTGGAGATTCTACCCTGCTCACAGAGTTTAAGGAAAGAGCCGGCCCTAGCAATACCTTTGGAGATGACAATAAAGGATATACTATGGGATATGGCTTAATTTCAAAAGGAAATGTCATCATTGATGAAGTAGCACTAGTTGATGGACTCAAACACAATCTTTTGAGTATCATCCAACTATATGATAAAGGCAACTCAGTTACCTTTAATTCAAAAACCTGTGTTGTTACTTGCAAAAAGGACAACAAAGTGGTCCTTACTGGAATAAGAAAAGGAAACGTGTACTTAGCTAACTTTAACTTTACATATACAGATTCAATTACTTGTCTCTTTAGCAAAGCAAGTCAAGATGAAAGTTGGCTATGGCACAAGAAGCTATCCCATTTGAATTTCAAAATAATGAATGAGTTGGTCAGGAAAGACCTTGTTAGAGGCTTTCCTCAAGTTAAATTTTCAAAGGATGGCCTTTGTGGTGCTTGTCAGAAAGGAAAGCAAAAGAAATTATCATTCAAAAAGAAACTTGAAATAACAATTGATGAACCATTACAACTATTGCATATGGATTTATTTGGACCAGTCAATGTATTGTCAATTTTCAATAAAAGGTATTGCCTAGTGATTGTATATGATATTTGTAACACCCCCAAATCCGGGGTCGGGGATTCGGGTTATCACGGTCTTTATTTCCATTCATAACACTTTACTGTAATTAAATAAACAACTCCATATTTTGACCCCACAATAATACTCACTCCACAACACATTCTAGTCTCAGAGTTGAAATTGAAATAAGTAACAATCCTTGGAATCCATAAGTTAAAAGTTATTAAAAACCCAAAATGATTACTTAATAAGTTTACAGTTCTTTGCCATTATCTGACACAAGTCACAATTATACATAAATGGATTCCCAAAAGCTGAACACCTAAACTACAGAGAAATCTACCTCTGCAGTAATGGAGGCTAAGATATTAGCAGGTAGACGTGGAACGCTTCCCACGCTCTTGCGGTGGTTCTTCTAGAGTCTGGCCATCTTGCCTAGCTGTTGTTGTTTGATGAATGAACAAAGCAAGAGTGGGTGATACAACTCATAAAATAACAGGTATATTATGATTAACGATGCAATGTATCTTAATAGATATCTTAATGAAAGTCTTTATTATGCATAAAGTAACATTTAATAGATATAAGTTTTAAAAGGTGAAGTTACGAGATACTTCAACATAATCATATATCTTATCCACAAAATGTTTGAAACTACTATTGTTCAAAGTATCAACAATTTCCGAAAGTTTATCTTATAGATGAAGTTATGAGATACTTCATTTGATGAAAACATCATTTTGAAACCTCGACCCTGCCAACACTCATTAGTCACCCAACTGTAGCCTTTCTATTAAAGTGCCCTGGGTAGTGTTGCAGAGATATCCAGACTAGATGGTGAACTCATTACGGGAGTTTGCCACGCCAGGAAGACAACTTACGATGATCAGTCACAGTAGTACAACCCCACAATTTTCTACATGTAGAGGAGAATAGTCGGATTTATTTATCGACCGCTCATCGAACTCATAAGGAATGGACAATCTTAGTGGAACTTCTGGGCCATTTGGGCCAATAAAATAAGGCTGGGCCGGAGCAACTCGGCAACTTACGCTACTCCTAGTTCGGATAAACTCCATGATTCTGAAACGTCAAGCTCGTCTCCCTTTTCCCCAAGTAAAACTTGTTGATACGGCTCCACCAAGAAGCCATATCTAGTAGGAACCAAGAAGCTGTATCTAGTTGGAAAGGAAAACTCACTGATATTTCCCAGGCGATGCCTGTTAATGGATTAAACTTGTTCCAAGGATTTACTTTCCGAATGTTGGGTAAGTAATCAAAAACTTCTTTATCTATTCAGCAACATCGTTGCGAATATAAAAATACAACACTGAGCAGGATCCCCTATTTTTGAGCGAATAATTAAATCCCATTCATAAAGAAGATTTAAGCTTAAAAAACGGGGTTTGGGGTCCTCTCTATACTTTTTAAAATGGTTTTGATAAGGTTCAAAAATAATCTCTGAAATTTTTAAAATAAGGATGATTTAAATAATATTAATCATTTTCAAAATTATTAGGCGAATATCGAAGCATTATTCTTTAAGGAAATAAATAATATTATTTACTAAAATAAGGGATTCATAAGTCCTCGAATAAATATTCAAAACTAATATCCATTTAATAAATAAAATAAATTTTATAAGTAGAATCTCTATTCGAATAATTTAAATAATCATTGATCGTAATAAATATCTTAAATGAATACTCATAAAATAATATTCACTTATAATTTAAAACTATCGAATAAGTATTATTCGATTAATAATTTTAAAAACTATATACAATATACTCGGGAACATCGCCTCCCGGTTTAGGTACAATGTTCAACTTGTATGCCCTACTCTAAGGGGATATGCAAAATATCGCTAAATACTAGCATAGGTATTATGTAGCTCGTAAGCTCTACTTTAAAGCAATTGTATTTGACAATGAAATATCACGATTTTAAAATATGCATGCATATAATATATATATATATATCGTATCAACATGCTTTCCAAAATATACATGCATATATATATATTACAAGATTTTGCCTAACAATACTCATGTATTTATCTCAAGATAATGTATATATACATATAATCATCACAACAATGGTAATACGGGTAAAAAACTAGCATGAGTGTCCTGGGGTGGTAATGAGCTTAGGGTGGGTCCGGTAACCTATAAATAACAACATAAGTCAGAATTAATCCTCGGTCGGTTAAGAAACTAGACTTTTCTCATGCATACCCTAACGCTCGTTTTCAAGCTTAAAGGTTTACGTTAGTCGCTCGCATACCCTCGGCTCCACCATTTTTATAAAATTGACCGTTAAACATTTTAAGATGAATCCTTCTCGAGGACTTTACTAACTGCCTAAGAAACTTTACATAATTGTTTTGTGTTTCGATAAATCTTTTAGGGGTCTTAAATATGGTTTCAAAGTTACTCGAGGGGTAGGGGTTCATTCGCGAAACATCGTTACTTAAAACGGTCATTTCTCATAAACCGTAAATTTGATTAAAGAGATCCACATTTCAAAACGAAGCTTAAATCATAGCTATCTAAGATTGTCAGTGGTTAGTTCATATAAGTGGGTGCTCGGGTCCAAAAGTTATGTACAAAAATAGTCTCTAGAAAAATGGCCATTACGATGGTTGTACGTTAACGATTCCCAAATTTTAACCATACTAATCTACACCAAATCAACCACAATTCATCAACAATCTCAAGATCCAAAACATTACCATTCTAACCATAACTCAAGATCTCAACTAAGTCAAAATATGATCAAGAACTTCAAATCTAACAAGTATCATTCACATCTCCATAATCCACAAAATAACTTAACAATCAAAATCTAAACATGATTAAATAACTACTACACTTAATCCATCATCTAATCATCATAACAACTTAAACTAATCAAATTAATACTTATGGATTTAAGAGTTATACCTTCTTTGGAGCTTCTAAACAATACAAGAGCCAAGAAATTCCTATGGGAGCATTAATCTACTCTTAAACAACCTTGATCTTACCATTAAATCAAAAATTAGTTTCTTGAAAACAGTATTCATCATCTTTTTGGATGAATTATTAGAAATAGCTAGGAATGGAATTTGAGGCTATGATTTTTTAGGAAGCATGTAACTAATCAAGGAGTAGCTAGGATAAATACCTTGTAAATTAGTAAGAAGTGGAGCTTGGACTTCAATTTCTTAAGAAAAGAGATCGAGAGTTTGGAGCTTGGAAATGGGGGGGAGAAGATGAAATTTTTGATTGGTTGATCTTGGGAAATGAAATGACTTTACTTGGTGGAGATTAATATTGCTAAAATATCTTGGTTTTACTCTGTTAAAGTGATGACCTCACATTGCTTACATCATCACAAGGACACTTGTCTACTTTCTATGGTTGGATGATATCATCTTGCTCTAATCCTATTCATTAGTGCTAATTTCTTGGTTAATACCTTGGTTACTTGTATAAGCTTAATCCTTGGTCGCTTATTTATTTTACGGTTCGCTTAACTCTCATTCTTGTTGATCATTTAATGGATCATATCCGGGATCTTATTACTTGGGTTTTCCTAACCTTTCTTAATATCTTATATTTATTTTTTGATCCTCTGTTATAATCCTTGAATTGAATTCCTTTTAATCATCTTACCTTATACTTAATTCCTTCGGTATCTGGTAGATTTTCAGGAAAAATCAAAGTGTTCGAATTCGAATTCTGACGACCTTTACATACACTCATTTACATTATGGAATACTAATACGATCTCAGAATTTTCATAACAAAAACCTATATGACGTGGTATAACGCCCTCCAAATCCGGGGTCTAGATCTGGGGGTTACTTGCTAATCTCCAACATAACACAAACTTGTGTAATAATTATACAAACATATATCTAACCGCTTACATCTATCCATGATCTTTTAAGGTTGAGGTATGAAAATAAAAACAACACACTATCTTTATTACAAGCCCAAATTTAAAATCTCATAGAAATCTCTTTATTACAAACCACTATCTAAACAAGTTTTAAAGTAAATTCATTTTATTTCAAACACATACCACTTCTATCTACAATACACCTGCTCAGGTGGCTCAAACCTCTCCTCTTTTATTAGGATCAACACCTTTGGTGCTAGAGGGCCCCGCTGCCTGACACGCTTATTTACCATGCGAGTCCGAATAGATTTTATTTTCTTTATTGACTGAAAAGACAAAGTGAATAACAACAAAAAGGGGATTAACCATAATTTGCTCAGTAAGTCCACAATATATCAACAGTATTATAAAAAAGTTAAATGAATCGGTAATCTGATTGTATCTATAAAAATGTATCTCTATAAGGCATAATGAAGGCCGCTGTCGGCAATTATCAATAAACTAGAATGGACATAAATTATAGTACTGTAATATGATGTTCAGTCAGATACAGTACGGATCCATGCTATTCACATAGATCCACGTTATAATGAGGTACACATGCTCATTTATGGCCTCCGTATTTCATTCAAGGGTCCAGTTCATTACTGGCCCTAATCGTAACCATCTAGTCCAAAGAACAAGCATCTGGAACTATCGGTATGCTTTGATATCATCTTAGTCATCAAGATGCACATCATGATATAAGTATGGTATAATCTATTGTAATATGAATAGAGCATTCCGCGTATCAAGAGAAATCAGGAATCGAAGTGAAATATAAACAAAAGAACAATAATTGTGTATCAGTGTATGTGAATAGGAATTATCAGTGTTTACTGAGTTGAGAATTCGAATAGAAATAATAAATTCACTATTCCCAATTTAGAATAGGGGAAAAACTTGTATGTCACGCGATCTACCACAAATATATCACAGTTCTATAATACTTGGCTCGGTCCGTCTCGTTGGCTTCGTCTCTATCAAAGAAAGATACTCATTTAGTCGACATGTATCTTAAACACGTCTCAAACCAACTTCACGTAGCCCTTATCGTCTACCCGTACGCTTACAATTGACTTGTATAATAATAACTAGCAATTAGAACTCGATTAACCACATAATTTTCACATAGCACATAAGTCACATAGTCAATCTAGGATTAAAAACATTTTTAGAATTTAAATTGGATCAATATTCGCATTATCGGACAAGATCTGGCTCGTTTCCTAATTTTCGGAATTTGTTGGACTCGTCTCTATAATTAATAGGGTCTATAAGTAAATAAATATCGAAATCCGACTCGTTTCCAAAAGAAATTAAGGTTTGAAACTATATTTAATGAAAACAAATCATTTTTCTGTATCTAAGGGCTTTCGTTTCGTTTAAATCGGAAAAATGGTTTAATTATTATTTAAAAAATATGAATAAATCAATTTATTATTCAAAATAATCAATTATTCAAAATAATTGAACCTCAAATATATTTTTAAATAATTATTTGGGAAAACCCATAATTAAAAAAGATTTTCCCATAATTTTTGGAATTAAAATGAATTTATAATAAATTATTGAAAATAAATTTATTAATTATCAAAATAATTAATCATTTTAAAATAATTAATAGATATTAAATATATAATAAATAATTAAAGAAATAATTAATTTCGAATATTAGAAAATATTTCAGATTTATTTATAAAATAAATCAATTAATTAATTACATAATTAATCAATTTATAAAATAAATAAAACTGAATTTTATGATTTTTAAAATAAAAATAATTAAAAGTAAAATAAAATTTCCAAAAACAGTTTTATGAAAATGATTTTTGAGGAAAACCATATCAAAACCGGGTTCCAAACCTGGTCTGAATCCGGGTTGCGAAGAACTCATACGGGTCGTCGGCCGGACTTGAATTATCCGGCGACAATACCAGTTTTCGGCGACCTCAATTCCGGCTACACAGGGGGTTATTCAGCCACGATTTTATAGGGTTTTTAATCCCTAACAGCCCAGAAAACCAAACCCCAACTCCATAATCACAGGCGATAACGATATCGTCTTCTCCAACCAAAGTGGAAGAACGCCGGCGACGGTCGCGGCGTTTTCCGGCAACGTCAACCCAGAACTCGAAGAAACTAGCTGCAAATCACTCCTTACTTCATAAACCAACCCAGTCCAAGAAATTCCCAAATAATCATCACCGTGACCGGAAAAATGAAAACATCGCTAAAGGCGGCGATTTTCCGACGAACATAAAACGTAAATCAGATTCAATGAAACTGGTATCAATCAATCACAAATTTCATGATCTATAACTCTACATTAATGAATTAAATCAAAACAATCTTAAACTAAAATACCCAAATCTAAATTAAAACCCTAAAATTAAAATTGAAAATCAATGAATTTAAACATGAAATCGAGAGTAAAATTGGAAAGTAGAGATCATGAGCTTTCGATTGATTACTTACATGGTGAATTTGGATCACAGAAACAACTTGAATCCAAGAACTCAAGAACCCTAATTTCTGGAAATTAGGGGATTCTTTTTTCAGAATTTTCTGATTTTTTTATAATTAATTAATAAAAATTAGGCTATTTATAGTAAGTAAAAAATACTCCTAATTAAAATTAAGGCCCTAATTATACATCTAATAAAATTAACTGGCCCTTCATTAATAATTTTTCAGTACTAATTTTTAAAATTTTAATATAAAATATATATAATATATATGTCAAAATTTCCCAAAAATTGCGAATAATTTAAAAATGCAAAGAAATGGAATAATTGAAAGTCCCACAATTTTATAAAAATAAAAATATAATTTTTGTGAGGTTTTTGACATCCGAAGGGACCCGAAAAAGTCATTTTCGCTGAAATGAGAAAATTCCTAAAATAACTAGATGTTCAGAATAACGATATGGTAGAAGCCATACTTGTCAAAATAAGGCCAATTATTTTATTTGAAATATCAGCTATTAAAACAAAGTTCGAGTCATATAACTTTTGATATGAAAACTTTTAACAGAAAATAAAATATCCGATAAATACCCAGAAAATACCCTGATAACGCAGAACACATATAACGCAGAACACATATAACACATAACAGCTAGGATTTTATGACTAAATACACTTAATGATATAATAAAACACATAATTCATCTTTATTATGATATAATATAACCGTAATTTTATTTTATAACCAGTGAGGATTAGCTTGTTGTTTAGCCGCGTAATTCGAGGAAGCAAGAAGAAGCTCTTGGAAGGTGGTTGGTCCAGGGTTTGCGAATTAGTGGAAGTTCTTTTGTGTAAAGTTGTTTATATTATATTATACTATAATTATGTATTTTATAGTTGAGCCTAGTATACTTCTTTTCAAAGTTATACTAGTGGGTTAAGTTTTGAAATTGAGAATTGTTGTAAAAAGTTTTAAAAGAAAGTGAAAAATTTATTTATGGAATTTGGATATCTTGTTTCTAGAACTATAACCTTAAAAGATCTTGGAGTAGTTTGGGGTCATTTATGATAAATATCTTCCGCTGGCATTTAATAATAATTAAACAGGTTGATTTAGATTGAGGTTTCATAGTGACAACCAAATCCTCTGACCCCGGATTTGGGGGCGTTACAGGTTGGTATCAGAGCTGAGGATTATAGTAAACTATAAACAAGAGTGTGTAGGAGTGTTTATAGCTATGTGAGGACGTTTGAGCTGATATCGAGTTCCTGTTGGACTATCGGATATAGTGCCAACGAGTAAGTTAAGATAGGCGCATTCGTTCGAGATGGTTGTGTTGAGCTGGATGGAACTCCGGGAAGCTGCAAACTTCTATGGTGGAATCTTCGAGGCTACTACGATTTGACGACGATGAAGATTATCGATATCCCTGGAATATGAAGAAGTGTCGAGAATCGGATGACGAGTCAACAGAAGAATTCAAACAGAAGATAAGCATTAAGACTTTGGCAATACCTTCTCTTTCTATAATTTCTTTTGTCCTCTGTCAAAAGAAGTAATTGTTAGAGGATATATTCCCTAACACTCATTTCCAATCATAACTGTGTTTTAAATGTGCCAGAGGCTGTCATGAAGCCTATTTTTCAGGTTTTGATAGCTCTGTCAAGTTATGATAATTTAATTCCACTTTTCTTATTTGGTGGATAGTTTCTTGATGATGTGACACCATTTGCTCATTTGGTGACATAATTTTGTTCTCTGGATTTCATTTCCTTCAGAAATATCAGCTTTGAAATCTTTTCAGCTTTATTCATTTGATTTTCAATTCCTTTCATATTCTTTTATTCTAACTGAGATGAACAACCCTAACTATAGGGGACACAAGGTATACCTGTCTGTGTGATAGGAGTTGGATGGGACACCATCACTTGTGTGTGTTGTGACTACAAGAAGGTTAACAACCTTTAGTAGTATCTTAATTTGGACACGCAATATCAAGTTCATTTGATCATATTGATCTCTCAGTTATTCTTTTATTTCAACAATACTTTTTCTCAAATTCAGATTTTGGTTCCGTTATGATATGAAATTCTTTTCTTTTTGAAATTCCACGATTTTATCATCTCAAACATTCGAAGGTATGCCAATCAAGTTAAGTTGAGTATCCTGGTCAAGTCAAAGTAAGGCGATGTGATGGAATTACGAAGGACGACAGTGGACTGCAATGCGATTAGAATATCAGTGGCATATAGCGAAGTCAATCTGTTCTTTTATTTCTCTCTCTATCTTTCTTTCTTTTCTTCTCTCTATCTTTCTCTCTATTGAGGAATTTGTCAAAGGATGTAGACGGAACAGTAGTACACAGTGAAGCTCTTGTAAAAGTTTTATTATACAAGGAATACAAGATTTGTTTGAGATTATGGAAAATTAAGGTTATTTGGAAATGGAAAGTTGGTTAGAAAACCCTTAGTGCTTTCTTCTGCTGATTCCGAGGACGGAATCCTTATAAGAGGGGTAGATTGTAATATCCCATATTTTCAGATATTATTTTTATAATTATTTGGAATTATTTATGTGATTTTATGTGAATTTTAGTAAATTATCTGATAATTGGAATTGTTGTTTGGGTGTTTATACGTGATATTATTTGAGTATTTGAATTTTTATATGTCCAGAATAAAATATAGATACTTGTGATATTTTTCTGGTAATTTTTGGACTGTTTTATGATTTTATAATGATTTATGAATTATTATTTATTTTCTGAGTAATTACCAAAATTATTTTATAAAGCCGGGAATCGTCAAACTTCAACCGTTTTTGCGTTTTAATAACCCGAAACTCTTCCGAAAACTCCTTCCTAACTTAATATGGTAATTCTGGACATTTTCCGTATTTTAACTTTTTCAATCCGGAGTACGGTTTGACCCGTGCGCGTCCCGACGCAAAATTTTCAATACGATAATCATTTCGGTAAATCAATAAAACCCGTATTCTCGAGAGACGGGATATTTTACATTATTTTCTCATAGGGTGTTTTATAAGAAGCTCGGTTTTGATAATTATCAAAATATGGTATCAAGTTGTATCGTTTTTATAGTTACTTAGCGGCTAAGTAATCTATTTTTGGATCTGATATATAAGTGTAAATTCAGTATTAAATTACATAATAGTTTCAAAAATCATGAAACTTATATTTTATTAGTATTTGAATATTTCGAGAATTTTAAAATTATTTCAGAAATTTTTCGGGTTATATTTACCCGTACGTTTGTTCATTAAGTCGTAAAATGCGGATATGACGCGCGATTTATAAATATTTTAAAAATTATGAAAATTTTATTTTATTAATTTTTTTAAATATTTCGAGAATTTTAAAAATATTTTGGTTTCATAAAAATTATCGGACCGGGCCCCTATCCGGACGTCAAACGCCATAAAACTCGAACTTTTTATTTTTATAAAATCGTGGGACTTTCAAATATTTTATATTTTTGTATTTTTGAAATATTCATAATTTTTGGGGAATTTGGATATAAATTTTATATTTATTTGATTAGATATTATTCCCCGCTATTTATTAATTTTAGGCTAATATTAATTCTGTTGTATTAATTTTAGTTAAAAGAAAAAAACAAAAACAAAAAAAAAAGAAAGAAAAAAACGTGCCACGCACATCCCCGCCCCCATTATATTCCCTTCCCCCATTTGCTTCTGTCTGGTAAACGGATTACTCCCCCTCCTCTCTGTCCTCTCCTCTTTGTTATATATTTTTATTTATTTATAATTTTCAAAAATTCATATCTTACAATCCGTTTATCCAAATTTCAATTGGTATATATATAAACGATCAGCGCTTCGATACCTACGCATAGGTATATATATTGCAAGGTTTTGAGAAGAAAATTTGCGGGGATATTTCCGTTATATTTCCGTTTTAATTTATTTTCGGGACATTAAAAAGGAGTATGACGATGGTGATTACTCCACATGGCATCTCAGCGTGTATATGTCCATGACTAATAATTTCGGATTTTTCTGGAGATATTTTCCGGACATCAGATATTCTCTTCGGGGTGATCAAAATTTATTTTGGGTAACGATTCCGAAATTCCGCCTTCGTACTTGTGTATATTATAGCATGTTAGTGTTTATATATTTATTTCATAATTTTTAGAAATTGTTGGAGAAGTCACTTTTGGTCCGAGTTTTGGTTCAGGTGGCCGTGTTATTCATTTCTGGAGTGTTTATGCGCGTAAATATAAATTATTGTGTTGATTGTTGTTGGTTGTGTCGATATTATATCGAATGGCAGTCCGAGAAATAGAGGAGGTGCTGTCCGATTTCCAAGAAAATATTATTTTTTTAGTTCTGAAAATTATTATTTTTATTATTATTCGAAAATAAATCCAAATTATTTAGTTAATGAATTTTAGTTGATTATTTAATTAGAGTTAATTATTTATTATGATTTAAAAATTCTGAAAAAATAGTTTCGAGCTTTAAAATATTATTTTAAATTATTTTCCAGGCTCGATAATTCTTATAAAATTATTTTCAGGTGTTCGAGCCCTACTATTTAATTATAAAATAATTCGGAGACCCGTTTTAATTCCGAAAAATGTACAAAAATTCATAATAAATAAACCGTTCGTCCGTTCAATACGAAACGAACGCGTATAGACTCAGAAAAATATTCCGCTTTCAATAAAAATACTTTCGAGACCCAAATCCTTTTGTTTCGAAAGGTCGTTTATTTTACAAGTTATTCTAAGTCGATTATTGATCGATAAATCGTATTTTGACCCAATTTCAGTTTTAGACGTACCGAATCCTGTGTTATATGAATTATGTGATACGTGAGTTATATGAATATGTGTTATATGAATTATGTGTGTATGTGGATCAAGAGTCCTGTGATTGTCTGTTATATTTATGTGTGGGTTATCGTATGGGTATACGATAGGATTTTGACGCGCAGTTCATCGAGTGATTATCGTTTAGAAAATTAAAGCTATATCTTTTAATTATAGATGCAGATCTCTCGAGTTGATCGAGACAAGACGTTGGATAAAGAATGAGATGGAATGGTATTGGGTATCTGGCTTCTAGCAATCGCAGGAGCAGCATATTAGTCAAGTGTTGAAAAGAAGGACGGTGATGTATTGAGACATAATTTCAGAATAGATGCGTGTTTGCGAGTGTGACTAACTGCTAAAAACCCAAAGGCAAGTATTTCTATCATCACTTATTGTTCAAGTAATATTTATTTTGAATCGTATCATGCAAGTATTGTTTTCCCTATTCTCAGTTTAGAATCGATAAATGTTTTACATATCGCTGAATTAAATAATTCTGTTTATGCAAGTATTCTTCGGCTATTCTATGTTCAGAGTAGCTAAGTGATTTTACTTATCCAATTATCGAATTTATAAATTTTGTGGATTTTGAGAAAAATGACGTTGTTTTGGTTTTCTGCCCAAGTGAATGGGCGAATAAAATTTATAAGGGTGTCGAGTATTATGACCCCTTTCAATAAAAATATTTTAAGATTGGATGGTTGCGTAAGAGGCCGTGGTGGTGGTCCAGCGTGAGCTATGTGTTATATAGGATATAACACCTTGCTAGGCCGATATGTGCCTTGGGTACCCCTTTGTTTAGTTGGATATGCTTCGGCATACCGGTGTTGCTCCGCGGCTGATCACCGACGGCAACACACCGTCGTTCGAGGATTCCAATCTAAATTATTATATTCCTTTTGACATCTTACAAGGAATGATTTATTAAGTATTTTGTTTTCAGATAAAAGATGAAATGTGGTTTTGATTCAGTTTCTTATTTTGAGAATACTTAGTTTGTTGTTAAATATCAAAGGTGGTATTAGTACAGATGATTGGTGTTGACTTCAGTATGGGATGTTGTGAGCATCAAAGTTCGTAGTGATATCTAATTTGATATAGTAACAAAATAAGTATTAATTTCAAGAGTTCAGTTTTGAGTAAAGTTTACGATTCAATCCATAATCATTGTTTCATGTTAGAATTGTTTACGATATTTCCGTAAACACTGTTTTACGAGTTTTATTCTCGTCAAGATTCAAAGTATTGCTGAAGCATTTCGCACAAAAAATATCAAATTGGTTTTGAATATAATTAAGGAAATAAATCTGGGATTCCTCAACTAAAATTTTATGATTCAACAACTATGATTTTAAATGTTCTGCTCTAATACAGATGTCGGTTTTATATCAAAACGACCCTATATATGTCATAATGATCTTGCTGAGCATTTCTTTCGCTCATACTTGCCTGTTTTTAAATTTAACCTCCAGTGAGGATTAGCTTGCTGTTTAGCCGCGTAATTCGAGGAAGCAAGAAGAAGCTCTTGGAAGGTGGTTGGTCCAGGGTTTGCGAATTAGTGTAAGTTCTTTTGTGTAAAGTTGTTTATATTATATTATACTATAATTGTGTATTTTATAGTTGAGCCTAGTATACTTCTTTTCGAAGTTATACTAGTGGGTTAAGTTTTGAGATTGAGAATTGTTGTAAAGAGTTTTAAAAGAAAGTGAAAAATTTATTTATGGAATTTGGATATCTTGTTTCTAGAAATATAACCTTAAAAGATCTTGGAGTAGTTTGGGGTCATTTATGATAAATATCTTCCGCTGGCATTTAATTATTAATTAAACAGGTTGATTTATATTGAGGTTTCATAGTGACGACCAAATCCTCTGACCCCGGATTTGGGGGCGTTACAGAAGGGGCCCGAAAAAGTCATTTTCGCGAAATGTGAAAATTCCTAAAATAACTAGATGTTCAGAATAACGATATGGTAGAAGCCATATTTGTCAAAATAAGGCCAATTATTTTATTTGAAATATGAGCTATTAAAACAAAGTTCGGGTCATATAACTTTTGATATGAAAGCTTTTAACAGAAAATAAAATATCCGATAAATACCTAGAAAATACCCTGACAACTGCAGAACACATATAACGCAGAACACATATAACACATAACAACTAGGATTTTATGACTAAATACACTTAATGACATAATAAAACACATAATTCATCTTTATTATGATATAATACAACCGTAATTTACCAGTCGTTACATCCTTCCCCCTTAATAGGATTCTGTCCTCAGAATCTCGCTAAGAAAATAATTGGGGATACTTTTCTAACATTTCACCCTCAAGTTCCCAGTTTAACTCTTCAACCATAGGGTTTCTCCATAAAACTCGTACTTAAGGTACAGACTTATTTCTCAATACTCTCTCTTGATGATCTAGAATTCTTATTGGCGAACCTATATAAGAAAAATCATCTTTGATCTCTATCGGCTCATATTCTATTACATGCCTCGAATCAGGATTATATCTCTTAAACATTGAAACATGGAACACATTATGAATATGCTGCATATGAGGCGGTAAGGCTAACTCGTACGCAACTTTTCCAACTTTCTTCAAGATTTCAAATGGACCAACGTATCGTGGCTTTAGTTTTCCTTTATTGCCAAATCTGGTTAATCCCTTCCAAGGTGATACTTTTAGTAACACGTGCTCCCCTTATTGGCAATCCATATCCTTTCTGGTTTGATATGCATATCTGCGTTATCGATTTTGTGTTGCCTCTTGTCGCTTCTGGATAAGCTCTAGTTTTTCCTTGGTCTGTTGAATCAATTCTGGATGTAGAATTTTACGTTCACCAACTTCATCCCAATACACAGGTGATGTGCACTTTCTTCCATATAAAGCTTCATAAGGTGGCATTCCAGTGCTTGCATGATAGCTGTTGTTATAGGAAAATTCCACTAATGGTAAATGCTCGTCCCAACTACCTTCAGAATCAATTGCACATACTCGTAGCATATCTTCAATTGTTTGAATCGTTCTTTCACTTTTCCCATCCATCTGCGGATGATAAGCGGTACTCATATTCAATTTGGTGCCTAAGCATTCCTGAAATTGTCTCCAGAATCTTGAATTAAAACATGGATCTCAATCGGATACAATAGATACAAGAACTCCATATCGCATTACAATTTCCTTGAGATATAAGTGCACCAACTTGTCTAGCGAAAAGCTTTCATTGATTGGAAGAAAATTTGCTGATTTCATTAGTCCGTCAACAATAACCCATATTGCATCATGATTTGCTTTGGTTCTTGCAAGTCCTACCATAAAATCCATCACTAGATGTTCCTATTTCCATTCTGGAATATCCAGTGGTTATAGTAATCCGCTTGGACGTTGATGTTCTGCTTTGACTAGTTGGCAAGTATAACATCTACTCACCTATTCCGCTATTTCTTTCTTCATGTCTGGCCACCAAAAGTTGTTCTTCAAATCTCGATACATTTTTGTGCTTCTTGGATGAATGGAATATCTTGAACTATGAGCATCCCGTAGGATTTCTTCTTTTAATTCTGGTACATTAGGTACCCAGATTCTTGATGAAAATCGTAGAATTCCCTTCTCATCTTTCTGACTTGTAATTTCTTCTCCCGTTAGACTGTCTTCTTCTTGACTCATTACTTCCTCTTGGCATCTTCAGAGCTTTTCCAACAGTTCAGGTTGAAATGTCATTACATAATTCATTTCAGTAAAATCTTCTAGAATACGAACATCAATTTCCAATTTATCAAATTCTTTGATCAATTCCGCTAAAGAAGTTAATATATTCAATCTTTCTTTCCGACTTAGCGCATCTGCTATGACGTTTACTTTCCTGGATGATAGCTGATGGTCACGTCATAATCTCTAATTAATTCTAGCCATCGCCGTTGTCTTATATTGAGTTCCTTCTACGTAAATATATACTTTAGACTTTTGTGATAAGTGTAAATTTCACACTTTTCGCCAAAAAGATAATGTCTCCAAAGCTTCAGCGCAAACACAATTGCGGCTAATTCCAGATCATACGTGTGATATTTTTGCTCATGAGGTTTTAGTTATCGAGAACAATATACAATTACGTTACCGTGCTGCATCAATACGCATCCAAGTCCTCGGTATGAAGCATCGCTGTAAATGACAAAATCTCATTGCTCGTCTGGTAGTACTAATACGGGTGCGGTCACCAATCGATTCTTCAATTCCTGAAAACTTTTCTCGTATTTTTCATCCATTATGAACATTTCATTCATTCAAGTCAACTTGGTTAATGACGTAGCTATCTTTACAAAATCCTTAACAAATCTTTTGTAATAGCCAGCTAATCCCAAGAAACTTCTGACTTCCGTCGGTGTCTTTGGTTTTTCCCAATTTAATACAGCTTCAAACTTTGCTGGATCAACCTTAATCCCTTCAATACTGATTATGTGGCCTAAAAATTGTACTTCTCTTAACTAGAATTTGCATTTCAAAAATTTTATGTAAAGTTGTTCCTACCTTAAGTTTCCCAAAGCAATTCTTAAATGCTCGACATGTTCTTCTTCAGTCTTCGAGTAAATCAAGATGTCATCTCAATAAATAGAATCACAAATCTGTCCAAGCAAGTACTTCTTGAATACTCTGTTCATTAAATCCATAAAGGCTGCTGGTGCATTAGTTAAACCGAATGCCATTATGAGGAATTCATAATATTCATATATGGTGCGAAAAGCAGTCTTGGGGATATCTTCGGCCTTGATCTTCAGCTGATGGTACCCTGACCTCAAATATATCTTAGAAAACCATGCGGCTCCTTTTAACTGATCAAAAAAATCATCGATCCGTTGTAAAGGATACTTATTCTTGATAGTCAACTTATTCAATTCACGATAATCAATACATAATCACATGTTGTCGTCTTTCTTCTTTACAAACAGTACCAGTGCACCCCATGGGGATACACTGGGTCTTATAATTCCTCTGTCAAGAAGGTCTTGTAATTGCGTCGCTAGCTCTTTCATTTCAACTGGTGCCATTCGATATAGAGTTTTCGAAACTGGTTTCGTTCCTGGTGCCAAATCAATAGTAAATTCGATTTCTCGGTCTGGCAATAATCCTGGAAGTTCATCTGGAAAGACATCAGGAAACTCATACATAACGGGAATATCTTGGATTCTTGGACTTTCCTTTTCAGTATCCAATATATAAGCCAAATAAGCTTTACATCCTTGACGTAGTAATCATTTAGTCTGCCTCATCATCAGGAACTTTTCCGTTGTTTCTCACCTCTAAATATTACCATTATAATATCCGCGGTTTGCAATTTCACTTTCTTATTTGCATAATCGATCTGCGCATTACTACAGGCCAACCAATCCATTCCTAGAATAACATCAAACTCTCCTAACTTTAAAGGTATCAAGTCAATGGAAAAGTGATGTCCTTCTATTTTGATAGCACATTCGGGATATACCCGATCTACAGGGACTTGGTCGTCTTTCGCTAATTTTATAATTAAAGTTTCGCCCAACCGTTGCATTTCACAACATATCTTATCAATAAATTCTTATGAAATAAAAGATCTTATTGCTCCATAATCAATCAATACTTTTACATTAACCAAATTCACAGAAAGCGTACCTGCGACCACGCTTAAAATTTCCAAAGCTTCCTTAATTGTCATATTAAAAGTCCTTGCTCTAGGTTGGTTCTTCTGTGGTGGTGGAGGTAGTGCTAATACTCTCAGAACACTGGTTGCCATCGCTGCTCCTCTACAATCCTTGGAAAGATGTCCTTTCTTTCCACATTTAAAATAAGTAATATGACACTTATTGAGTGGCATTTATGACACTTTATTACGATCCATAAAGCTTTGAATTGGTGTATTTGTACTCAAGTTATTGGTATTTTAATGTGGTTTCTAGTGTTTTTGCATTTTCAGGCATTTTCCAGGTAATCAGGTGAATTAGCATTATTGTGGTGCTAATTTAGTGTCAGGGAGGTGTTGGAATAAACCTAGTGGAAGACCAGCTCAAATCAAGAAGGAAAAAGAAGAAGTCAAAGTTTTGAACAGTGAGCCAGCGCGCCCGCATTGTTAAAGCGCGCAGCCGCGCCCAAACATCTGAAACCCAGCACGCCCGAGCTGATGAAGCGCGCCGCCGCGCCGCGTCGGGATAGAAGAATCCCGATTCTACTTGGATTTTGAGAGAAAGACTTTTACTTTGCATGGGGTTGCTATATAAACAATTTTAAAGCTCGTTTTTCAGAGGATACCAAGTCAGAGACATAACAGAGCTTAAGGAGAAGACGGCAAGAGACCTATAGCACAATTCAACAAAGGCGAAGATGATCTAGTTTATTCTTGTGAATTTTTGTTTTGAGTTATAATCTTGGATGCTCGTTTCTTGTTTTGTTGAACCTATACTCTTGTGTTAACCTTGTTTTATTATTCGTTATAAAGACTACGTTTATTATACCATGCTTTCATCAGAACCTACATTGATGATGAGTCCGATTATGGGCTAATCGTTATCGTGGGGTTCTAGCGGATTTATTTATGGATTTCTTCAGTTGATTTGTTTCAATGCCTTAATTTGTGGTAATTATATGATAACCTAGTATTAGTTGTGCGTATTTGTCTTATGAGCGTCGCGAACTTATAAGATAGTGTGTTAATCCTTAATGAAGCGAAAGTAAATTTAAGGGTTTAGAACTTGCCACGCTAGCATAGGTTCATGTATTTGTTATGCATAATTCGTGGGTAATTTTAACCATCTTACTTACCCTATGTAATCAAGATAGATAACTTGTGCTTAAATCGTTATATTGTCAAATTCTATAGACATATAGGGTCTCAATATAATTGGTGTCTATTCAGCTTCTATCTCTTTTGTGGATGTCTGGTAATATGGTATTCGTGCAATGAAAGTTGGCGTTTATCAGTTTTGTGTTATCTGATTAGTGTCATCACCATTGCATGCTAAGGTTAATAACGAAAATGCTATTGAATGAAGTACTTAATAAAGTTAGAATCCCATGTTTGTCATATATATTAATTCAATCATTTTTATTCCCTTAGTTATAATTGCTATCATTGAATAATAACCATACATTGTTGCTTACGAGCATAAATTATAAATTTAACCTAAACCAGTCTCTGTGGGAACAAATCCAATTTATATCTTATACTGCCTGCGAACACGTATACTTGCGTGTAATTTTAGCGTGTGTTTATCGACTAAAAATTTTTTGGTGCCGCTGTCGGGGACTCGATGTTAATTTTTAGTTTATGTGTTTTCTATTAGTGGTCGTTAAAGTTCATTGACTCAGACATTGTTACTTAATTGTTTCCTTGTTTTATTTCAGGTACTCTAGCGAGGGTGTATGCATACGCGTTCACGGTCTCGTAAGAGAACTCTGGATAAAGCCGAGGAAGAGGTTGTGGTGGTTTGAAGGGAAGTTTTGGAAGAAGAAAAGAAGGTAGAAGAAGAAGAGAAAGTCGAGGAACCAGTTTTAGTAGTGATGGGAGATCAAGCAAAAAATCCTAAGGCTTTAATGGTTCTCATCCTAAGATCAATGACATTCAGTCAAGCATCATCATGCTAGCCATCAGGGCTAACACTTTTGAGATCAAGTCAAGAACGATTCAGATGATATAGAAATCGGTTCAGTTTGGGGGTTCTCCTACTGAAGTCCCCAATATGCACATCAGATTTTATCGAGATCTGCGATACTTTCAAGTTCAATGATATGACTGAAGATGCTATCAAGCTACGACTCTTCCCATTCTCTCTGAAGGATAAAGCTAAGTGCTGGTTACATTCTCTACCAGTAGGGTCTATCACCACTTGGGAATATCTTGCTCAAAAGTTTCTCACTAAATTCTTCCCTATGGTGAAGACTGCTGCAATCAGGAATGCTCTTACTCAGTTTGCTCAGCAAAATGAAGAATCTCTGTGTGAGGCTTGGGATCCATATAAGGAGATTCTAATGAAGTGCCCACACCATGGTATGCATGATTGGATGATTATAAACTTCTTTTACAATGGATTGGGTGCTACTTCTAGACATATTCTCGATGTAGCATCAGGAGGAACCTTGTGGGACAAGAGCTACGATGAAGCTTATGAATTGATTGAACTGATGGTTGCTAATAAATACTAGAATCCTTCTCAAAGACTGACTCGGGGAGAAGTAGCTGAAATTCTGGAGTTGGATGCAACAACTTCTATAGATGCCCAACTTAAGGCTTTGACGATGAAGATGGACACTTTGCCTAATTATGGAGTTAATCATATCACTAGTGTGTGCGAGCTTTGTGCTGGTGCCCATGAGACTGATCAGTGCGCAATTTCTAGTGAATCAGCTCAGTTCGTGAGCAACTTTCAGCATTCGCAGCAACCCGTGCCAGCCACTTATCATCCCAACAACCGCAATCATCCTAATTTCAGCTGGAGCAATGCTCAGAATACGGTTCAACAGCCTTATCAATAGTATCCAGCTAAGCAGTACAACCCCCTGGTTTTCAGCAACCGCAATATGCACCAAGGTAGCAACTCCAACAACAATAAGCTAATGAAAAATCTGAATTAGAGGAGTTGAAACTTATGTGCAAGAGTTAAGCTGTTTTTATCAAGACCTTGGAAAATTAAATTGGACAAATTACCAATGCCTTGCTAAATCATCAACCTGGTACACTACCTAGTGACACTGAAGTTCCAGGAAAGAGGGAAGCTAAGGAGCAGGTAAAGGCAATCACTTTGAGGTCTGGAAAGGTTGCGAATCCCGAACAAACTCAAGTGTCGACTGAAGAAGCTAGGGCTGAGAAAGAAGTAGAGCATCAGGAAGTAGAAGTGGAACCAATAAAGACTACTGTTGAGCACACTCCTCCTGAGGGTAATACAGGGGAGAAACATATCTATCCTCCACTGCCTTTTCCTAAGCGGTTGTAGAAGAAAAAGCTGGACAAGCAATTTAAGAAGTTTCTGGAGGTGTTCAAGAAACTTCATATCAATATACCTTTCGCGGAGGCTCTTGAGCAAATGCCTAGTTATGCAAAGTTTATGAAAGGTATTCTCTCTCAGAAAGTGAAGCTAGATGATTTAGAGATTGTTGCTCTGATGAAGGAATGCAGAACTGTGCTGCAACAGAAGTTGCCTCCGAAGCTTAAGGATCTAGGAAGTTTCACTATTCCGTGTACTATTGGAAAAGTGTCTTTTGAAAGATGCTTATGTGACTTGGGATCTAGAATCAATCTAATGCCTTTGTCAATGTTCAAGCAGTTAGACTTACCTGATCCAAAATCGAGTTATATGACCTTGTAGTTAGCCGGCCGTTCTATTACATATCCGCGAGGTATTGTGGAAGATGTATTGGTCAAGGTTGATAAACTCATCTTCCCTGCTGATTTCAGTAATTCTTAATTTCGAGGAGGATAAGAAGATCAATTGTTGAGGTCTGATGCCTTAGAGAAGGCCTTATTGGGGAGTTCAGATAGTGAAGATGACGAAGGTGAAGAGCAATTGCAATATTTGAATGCTTCTCCCTGAAAGAGGAAGATTGATATGCCTTTTGAATCTCTTGGAATGGAAGAATTGAACAAAGCTCCTAAACGCCTCAAGCCATCTATTGAGAAAGCTCATACTCTTGAGCTTAAGCCTTTGCCTGAACATTTGAGGTATGCTTTTTTAGGTGATGCATCTACTCTGCCTGTGATTATTGCATCTGACCTTTCAGGTAGTGACGAGGAAAAGCTTTTAAGAATGCTAAGAGAGTTCAAATCGGCAATTGGTTGGACTATATCAGATATCAAGGGAATTAGCCATTCTTATTGCATGCATAAAATTCTGCTAGAGGAAGGTAGCAAGCCTACGGTCGAGAAGAAAGAAGACTTAATCCAATCATGAAGGAAGTAGTGAAGAAGGAAAATCTTAAGTGGCTAGATGCAGGGATCATCCATCCTATTTTTGACAGTTCATGGGTGAGCCCAATTCAATGTGTGCCAAAGAAAGGTGGAATTACTGTGGTAGCAAATGAAAATAATGAGCTTATTCGTACACGAACAGTCACGGGGTGGAGAGTTTGTGTGGACTAAGAAAGCTGAACAAGGACACTAGAAAGGATCACTTTCCTTTGCCCTTCATTGACTAGATGCTTGACATATTGGCTGGTCATGAGTACTACTATCTTCTGGATGGCTATTCGGGTTACAATCAGATTTTTATCGCTCCAGAAGATCAGGAGAAAACTACCTTCACTTGTCCATTTGGTACTTTCTCCTTCAGACGAGTTTCTTTTGGTCTGTGTGGTGCACCAGCCACATTTCAGAGATGTATGATGGCCATCTTTTTTGATATGATTAGACAGAATGCAGAGGTGTTCATGGATGACTTCTCTGTATTTGGTGATTCTTTTGATGAATGCTTGAAGAATCTTAGACACGTTCTTAAGAGATGTGTTGAGACCAATCTGGTCTTCAATTGGGAGAAATGTCACTTTTTTTGACATGGCATTATTCTTGGGCACAAGGTTTCTAGTAAGGGTCTTGAGGTGGACAAAGCAAAGATGAGGGTCATTGAGAATCTTCCTCCACATATTTCTGTTAAGGTAATTCGCAGTTTTCTTGGTCATGCGGGTTTCTATAGACGTTTCATCAAGGACTTTTCAAAGATTTCAAAGCCATTGTACAGTGTGCTGGAGAAAGATGTCCCTTTCAAGTTTGATGATGAGTGCCTTGCAGCTTTTGAGACATTAAAGAAGAGTTTAATCACGGCACCTGTCATAACTGAACCTGATTGGAATGAGCCTTTTGAAATGATGTGCGATATAAGTGACTATGCAGTTGGAGTATTTCTCGGGCAGAGAAAAACAACATATTTCAAGTTGTCTACTACGCTAGCAAGACTCTGAATGGTGCTCAACTGAATTATACTACTACGGAGAAAGAACTTTTGACTATGGTCTATGGTTTTGAGAAATTTCGATCTTATCTACTTGGGACTAAAGTGACAGTTTTCACTGATCATGCTACAATTCGTTATCTCGTCTCAAAGAAGGACTCGAAGCCTAGATTGATTAGATGGGTACTTTTGCTTCAAGAATTTGAACTAGAGATCAAGGACATAAAGGGGACTAAAAATCAAGTCGCTGATCATCTCTCGCGTTTAGAGAACCCTAATGCTACTTTATTGGACAAGACATTGATTAATGAGTCTTTTCCCGACGAGCAGTAGTTTGGAGTGCAAGAAGAAGAACTTTGGTTTGCAGACATTGTGAACTACCTTGTTAGTAATATCATGCCTCCCGACTTATCATATGCTCAAAGGAAGAAGTTTCTACATGAAGTGAAGTGGTTTATGTGGGAGAGCCGTTTCTTTTTCAACAAGGAGCTGACCAAATCATCAGGAGATGTATTCCTTACAGCGAAACGGGGGGGGGGATCTTGCGAGATTTCCACTCAACGGCTTATGGAGGACATTATGATGGAGAAAAGATAGCAGCTCGTATTCTTCAAGCAGGTTTCTTTTGGCCAACCTTGTTTAAAGATGCTCACTAGTTCATTTTGAAATGCGATCGATGTCAACGTGTGGGTAATATGTCTAAGAGGGATGAGATGCCTCTTAATGTGCTTCTCCAGGTTGAGGTCTTCGATGTTTAGGGAATTGACTTCATGGGGCCATTTGTATCATCTTGTAATAATCAGTACATCTTGTAGGCGGTTGATTATGTGTCAAAATGGGTTGAAGTTAAGGTGTTGCCAACGAACGATGTGAAAGTGGTGCTTAATTTTCTTCACAAGCAGATATTCACAAGGTTTGAAACTCCAATAGTCATATCAGGTGATGAGGGGTCGCATTTTTGCAATCACAAGTTCACTGCTATAATGCAAAGGTATAATGTGAATCATCGCATTGCTACGGCTTATCATCCTCAGACAAATGGTCAAGCTGAGGTGTCTAACAGTGAGATCAAGCGTATTTTAGAGAAAGTTGTGTGTCCATCAAGGAAAGATTGGTCTTCGAAGCTTGACGAAGCTGTTTGGACGTATAGAACAGCATACAAGACTCCATTGGGAATGTCGCCGTTTCAGTTGGTTTATGGTAAAGGATGTCATTTGCCAGTGGAGCTCGAGCATAAGGCGTATTGGGCTTTGAAGAAATTGAATCTTGACTTGGATGCGGATGGAAAAAAGAAGATGCTTCAATTAAATGAACTCGACGAGTTTCGACTTCAAGCTTATGAGAACAACAAAATATACAAGGAGAAAGTCAAGAGGATGGCACGATAGGGGTCTAGTGCTCAAATCATTTATGCAGGGGCAACAAGTTCTTTTGTTTAACTCTCATCTCTGTCTTTTTCCTGGGAAGTTGAAGTCAAGGTGGTCAGGACCCTTTATAATCAAAACTGTGTTTCCGCATGGATCGGTGGAAATTTTTGAAAGTGATCCGGGCCAAGCATTCAAGGTAAATTGTCACAGGTTGAAGCATTACTATGGAGACACGACAAATCGCGAGGTGGTTAGTGTCGTTCTATTGTCCGTTTAAGCTCAGGGTTCTACACCGGGCTAGCGATGTAAAAAAAGCGCTTCTTGGGAGGCAACCCAAGTTTATTGTACATTAGTAGGTATAGAAAGCAAGAAGAAAGGAGAAAAACACAAAAAAATCAGAAAAAGGAAAAAAATTAGGGCGAACTTTAGTAGCCAAGCACGGCCGCGCTGATCTAGCTAACGCTAAGGCGGAGAAGAATGGCTTCACGGTGGTTAGGGGGATGACTTGTAGAGTACAGTGCTGATGCCATTAGAATGGTGATTGAGCAGCCCACGAGGAAGCCCTACAACGACACTTGGAACGATAAAACTCCTGAGGACTTAAACTTGGATCTGATCATTGTGACTCTATATGTGCCTGAGACTCACTGGAAGTTCAAGAGGGGCACTACAGATTCCTCCACGTTCCCTGCTTCGTTCATGAACAGTTTTGCATGGGCTTGGAATTCTTTTATATGTGCCAACATCATGCCATCTTCTCATATGCATGAGATTACTATGAAGCGTGCTCGTCTGCTGTGGGGTATTCTTCAAGGTGATTACATTGATTCGGGGATGGTTATTTATAAGGGGATTTTAAGATTCTTGAGAGGAGGTACTACGGGTTCTATACCCTATGCGTCCGTTGTGACGAAGCTGTGTATAGCAGTTGGTGTTGGTTGGCCTGCACATGAGCAACTACAGCTTCCCAGTGCTCCTATTGACAGTTCTACTGCTGTTGAACATGACTGAGTGGGGAGGAGGTAAACCTGATTTGAAGAAGCTTGGTTACTCTTTTGACCATCTATGAGGTGGAAGGCCTCGCGATCAGATGTATGTGGGTGGAACTGCAGCAGGCAAGTAAGGAAGGTTGGAGAGATCAGTTGGGAGAGAATGCTAGGTTCGTCGCAGCAGCAGCAGCAACAGAAGAAGGATGGAGCAGATGTTGGAGCTGGTTTGAGTTCGACGCAATATAGGCATCTAGTGAGGAGGATGGATGCAATGCACGACATCCATAGTTGGTTTGCACATGATCTCACCCAGGCACTTGGGACCGCATTTAGAGCCACCGGTGTTGACATCCAGTGGCCAGTATTTGGTGAGGACTCTGTGTATCCGCCTCCATACACGCCTGACACTCCACCCGTTGAGGATAATGCTTCTAATTCGGAGTAGGTATGCCTGATTCCTTACTATTACCTTCGCTGTGGACAAGTGAATATTTTAAGTTTGGGGGTAGTAGTTGAAGGAATATGTTTTATGTGAGTCGCATGTAGTTGCATATTCATGATAGTTTAGTGCATATAGTTTGCATATGTGTTCCATATAGTTTTTTTTGTAGCTTTTTATGATAGTTTGTTTATGTAGTTTCATGCATGTGCATTATAACATGATCCCTTAGATGATTTTTCCGATTAATTTGTGATATTGATGCTAATGTAGTGATGTCGTATTTAGTGATGTTAAGTCTTATCGAATTGATTTGCATGCTAGAGACAATTGTATTTCACTAAGTCTTACAAGTTGCTAGAGTGCTAGATCTTGATCATGGTTTGTTTGTTATCGAGGTTTAATCGCTTGTTTATATTTAGAATTTAGGATATTCTCTTAATAATAAATTAGCATGGATATTTAAAAATTTTTGGAGAAAATTGGATTTCATTGCTAGTTGTGTGGCTAGGTGTCAAACGGCTAGTAGCCGACTCATATTTATATGAGTAATCTAGGGTTGAGCGAGATGGAGCGAAACGCACTCGTTCAGAAATATTAGAAAAGAAGAAAAAAAGAAAAAAAAGTAGTATTATGTATAATTGATCACGAGTGGGCTCTTTATTACTCGAGTTATTAAGTTCTTAGGGGACTTCATGCCAAGTGACCTAAGGCTTTTATATTCTGGGATCCGCTAACCTAACGCTCGCTACATGGGTACTATTGTATAAGTCTTTTGTAGACCTCACTCATTGCACGATCAAATAAGCATAGTTGTTTTGTCTTATTATGAATGAAAGCATGAATCCATGTTAAACTCCGATATAAGAATTGAAGTGTTAAAAGTTATTTTGAGTTTAGCTTATATTCTATTTATAAACTTGCGATTGCTTTGATAAGTAATGAGTCATGATTATTGATCTAGTTGTGATAGTATATCTGTAAGCAGTTGCACACACCCACGTCTTTGGTTTGTAGATTGATTTGTGAGGTTTGATTGATCTTTATGCGAATAACTATATTTGCTGATGTATTGCTTGTTGATTGGTTTAGTTATTCAATGGGGATCGTTGCATTCATTTAGTTGCATTTATGCATTTTTATTTCTTGTTCATTGAGTCTGTTTATGCTTGAGGACAAGCATCGATTCAAGTTTGGGGGTATGTTGAGTGGCATTTATGACACTTTATTACGCTCCGTAAAGCTTTGAATTTGTGTATTTTTACTCAAGGTATTGGTGTTTTAATGTGTTTTCTGGTGTTTTTGCATTTTCAGGCATTTTCCAGGTAATCAGGTGAATTAGGATTATTTTTGTGCTAATTTGGTGAATTAGCAAAGTCGTTATATTTAATGGTGCTAATTACTTAATTAACTAAGTGATTAATGATTAATTGAAAAAGCTAAAAACCATTATTATATAATTAATAGTTGCTGGGATTTTTCTTGTTTGTCCTATATGCAAGTTGCAAACTAACACACCTTATCCTCCATGTCATCAATCCACACCACTCTCTTCATCCACCATTCAATTTAACTCAATATCAACCACTCCCTTCACATAATCCCTTCTATAAATAAACACCCACCCCCACCATTTTTTACACAAGTTAAGAGCTAATTAATTGCTGGGCATTATCAAGAAGTATTCTCTCTACACACTCTTTAATATCCAAACCCAAATACTTCATCTCAAAAACCTCTCTCTTACAAATATATATCATATATTCAAAGTTTTTGATCTTCAAGCTTAGTTCCACCAACCAAGCTCTATCATCTCAAGAAAAGCTCATCCACACCACTTTCTTGCCTCCCAAAGGGCTGTCCAAGTTCAACCAACAAGCCAAAATCCGGCCAAACCTCCGACGATTTTTTCCGGCAAACTTTTCCGTTCATCTCTTAAAAGTGGTAAAACCTCTTAGCTTTCATCCGAGTCTTAACCGACCACTCTTAAAATTCATATAAGAAGCTTAGTAACACCTTCTCTTCATCTCTACAAGCTCTTATATAGAATAACTTAATGAAAAACAAATTCGTACAAGGATTGTTTTCTACAAATAATACACTTCTAGCATGAAGTGATAATTTCATACAACGCTTGGTTTATATTCCTAACTAGCACCTTTAGTGTTTCGTGGGAATTAAATTACAAATCTAGCATTTTATTCTTTAAACTTAAACGCACTTATTTTGGCCATATAATGATATATTCATTATAATTGTTTAACAAGACCTTAACAACTTCCCTTACTAACAACTTTAGTGTTCCATGGGAAAAACTTAAGGATTATATTATATATATCTATATATACATATTTATTATATTTAGTTAAAAGATTTGAGTGAATTCCCTTACCAGCACCTCTAGTGTTTCGTGGGAAGATCTCAAAGCTTTTAAGTAAATATATGTATATATATATTCGTATAAGAATTAAGTGACTTCCCTTACTAGCATCTTCAGTGTTTTGTGGGAAAAAATTAAAGCTAATATTGTATTATATATATACACATATAAACTGTTCTAATATAATTTAAACTCTGCTCTTATATTGTTTTGATATATTGTGTTTAAATTACGAACCTTTTATTCTCTTGGCCAAATATATTATAAGTGCAAATAATTAAAGAATAAGTATAACGTTCTCGATTTATAAAAGTCTACACATGACCATATTAAACGAGAAAGTATTTTATCAAAGATCCGAAAGCTATAGTGCTTCACCAAGGACTTGATATATTTATTACTTCGGAAATCAAATATATTATTCAAAACGAAGTAATACCAAGTTTACTCTAACCTTCACTTAATCTAAAGAAAAGTATACACTAATATTCTTTTAAGAATATTTGTAAGTCATCCGGTCTAGTTAAGTGTATTACTAGTCCAAACTCTTTCTATCTATAACGGGTATTGTTTTGTAGATATTGTCTTCTTTGTTTTGCAGTGAGGTGAAGTATAGTGAGGTGATTCTCGTTCTAAGACCCAAGTCCTAGACGTACTAACGGGGAGTTAGTAGTCTCCGCACCGTGAGGAAGAGGAAAGACCCAAGACCAACTACTGAGATCCAAGACCGGCAAAAGCTTCGAAGGACAAAGACTACACCTAAGGTTCTACATCAATTTTGAAGAAATAACAGGGTGTTATGTCTAAGATAGGTTGTGTAGGTTGCACATTTATTTTGAGTTGGTAACCTGGAGTTACGCACCAAGACAGGTATTTGTGGGGTTGTAAAGGCTTCTCCGCCTATGTAAGGAGCAAGGTTATTTTAAGGGAAAAACTCGGGTCCTGGAGAGGAGCTCGGGGACTGGACGTAGGGGTGAGTGAATTTATTAGAGGTTGCGCCATCGCGAACCAGGATAAATCTCACGTGTGGTATTTTCTTCCTTGTCTTTTATTTCCGCATATATAATCTGCATCGGTAAAATATTTAAAACAGGATAAATATTTTTAAAACGCCATAATAATTTTTAAATAGGTAATTAAGCTATTCAACCCTCCTTCTAGCTTAAAATAGCCCTTTTACGGGACCTAACAGACAGCAAGAGACCTATAACACAATTCAACAAAGGCGAACACGATCTAGTTTATTCTTGTGAATCTTTGTTTTGAGTTGTAATCTTGGATGCTCGTTTCTTGTTTTGTTGAATCTATACTCTTGTGTTAACCTTGTTTTATTATTCGTTATAAAGACTACATTTATTATACCATGCTTTCATCAGAACCCACATTGATGATGAGTCCGATTATGGGCTAATCGTTATCGCGGGGTTCCAGCAGATTTATTTATGGATTTCTTTAGTTGATTTGTTTCAATGCCTTAGTGTGTGGTGATTGTATGAAAACCTAGTATTGGTTGTGCGTATTCGTCTTATGAGCATCGTCAACTTATAAGATAGTTTGTTAATTCTTAATGAAGCGAAAGTGAATCTAAGGGTTTAGAACTTGTCATGCTAGCATAGGTTCATGTATTTGTTATGCATGATTCGTGGGTAATTTTAACCATCTTACTTGCCCTATGTAATCAAGATAGATAATTTGTGCTTAAACCGTTATGTTGTCAAATTCTATAGACATATAGGGTCTCAATATAATTGGTGTCTATTCGGTTTTCATCTCTTTTATGGATGTCTGGTAGTATGGTATTCCTGTAATGAAAGTTAGCATTTATCAATTTTGTGTTATCTGATTAGTGTCATCACCATTGCATGCTAAGGTTAAGAATTAAAAGGCTATTGAATGAAGTACTTAATGAAGTTAGAATCCCATGTTTGTCATATATATTAATTCAATCATTCTTATTCCCTTAGTTATAATTGTTAGTTAAATTCTTAGTTATAAACAACCTCAATTTGTTATCATCTTAGCATTGAATAATAACCATACATTGTTGCTTAAGTGCATAAATTAAAATTTTAACCTAAACCAGTCCATGTGGGAACGAATCTGATTTATATCTTATACTACCTGCGAACACGTATACTTGCGTGTAATTTTAGCGCGTGTTTAGCGACTAACAATACTCGTTACAATAGTGTCCCATCTGGTTACATCGGAAGCATATGATGTTCGGCTTGTTACAAACTCGTGTATGTTTTTGCCCACATGTCTTACAATCAGGGCAGTGGTGGTCTTATAATCTGTTGCTGGTTTGGAGCTTGAAACTGATTACCTGCCCTCTGATTGCCTGGTTCTATCCTCTTAAAACTCATATTCGTCTGGGCTTGAAATCTCGGCTTTCTGTTGAAACGGTTCTGAAAATTTCCTTGTCCATTTTCCTTTTGGGACATTTCACTTCCCCCTTCGATGACCATGGCTTTCTGAACCACGACCGTATATGTCGTCATTTCAAATACCGCCACTCCGCTACGAATCCATGACTTCAATCCCTGCTGGAATCTTTTAGCCCGTTTCTCATCAGTATTAACCTGTTCCGGAATAAACCTAGCCAATTCTGTAAACTTGGCTTCATATTCTGTTACTGACATATTTTCTTACTTTAATTCCAAGAATTTGATTTCCATCTTGTTCTTCATATAGCGAGGAAAATATTTTTTTAGAAACAATTCAGTAAACCTATCCCAAGTCACGATGCCTTCACCTTCTAAAGCTTTCTTAGACTCCCACCAATAATTAGCTTCTCCCTTCGGGAAATAGCTAGCAAAATTAGTCTTCTGATCCTCTTACACTTTCACTAACGCGAATGCTTTCTCTATCTCTTTTAACCACACCACTAGAAAAAGTAGAATAGACATCGACTAAAAACCGATGTCTATGAATAGAAAAATCCGATATCTTCGTGGGTGATGTTAAAGACCCCCCATTTAACATTGGTTTTAAACTAAAAAATCCGATGTCTTCGTGGGTGATGTTAAGAAGACGTATAACATCAGTTTTTAAAGATGTTAAATTTCTAATGAATATCTGATCTTCATATATTATCATAATATGATATTTTTATCAATTTAGACATATTTGAGATAAGTAAAAAAAATTCATTTACCCATTAAACTGATGTTACTAATACCAGTAACAACGGTTTTCAAGTTAAATCGATGCAAACATAACTTTTGACATCGGTTCTTTATTTCAAACTGATATCTATTGGTGACAAACCGATGTCTATAAAGCTTAATAACATATGTTTTCTGTTTTAAGATTTTTCTGTTTTTGTATTTAACATCGGTTTTAATCAGTATTACTAATGTCAATGTTCAACTAAAACTGATGTATTAAGCTTTGACAGACTTCATTTTCCACTGTAATGATGTCTATACCTGTTTTATTAATGCACATTTTAAAAATATAGATGCCAAAAATTTGTCAAACCAATGGACTACCAAAACCAATTGTTGCATAATACCAGTTATCTATAAATCTAACAACCAATATTCAAACATCCGGTTCAACAAATTCATCTAATCCAAACATCAAGTACTACACATATCCATCCATCTATTCTACTACTGTCTGTACAAAGAATTTCACTTGGTACCGGCAATAGCATGAAAATATCATTTGATCATGCCCTTGTTCTTTTGCATTTTCCCACTTCTTAGTAAAGCTCATGTAGCCTCTGGTTCCTCAACGAGGACGTATCCGACAAGCTATTGTTCACTTATGAAATCTGTTCCGCAATGGCACCTATAAATTGCTTATGTCTAGAAATGGAAATTTGCTTCCTTTGAGACATTTCCAAAGTAGCTGCTGCCACTTCCACTTCTCTTTCAAAATCTTCAAGCTATTAAAATAGTAACAAATAACTATCCTAATATAACAGAAACAAAGAAAAAAATCAAAACAAAGCATGACATTCACCTGCCACTTTACTGTCTCAAGACTAGTTGCTAGTTGACGCCTATGATTGTTTACCGACGCAAGTAGCCTATGGTCAGGATTACGGGTTTCTTGAGCAAGACTTTGCTCAAGCAACAAAACTCAAAACTCCTATATATTAAAAACATTATATATAAAGACACACAGTTGATATCATTTAATTTTATATTACTAATAAAACAATATGTTTAATCATCATTCAGAGGCGGTGTTTGCTGCAGAAAAGTATTGAAAGTTTCCCATGATTTGTTAGCACAACGATTACGTACATATGCGAAGGTCATGGACACATAAGAAACATCAGAATTATTAGAAATCCTCTAAATCATTACCATACAATTGATGTTCTATTTTTAAATAAGACAAGGATTCTAACCTTCCCGCACAAGAGATCCATTTTTATATACTAGCATTACCATGTAGCTATCTGGATCAACGGGATTAGGAAACGCATGCCCTTCTAATCTTGGTTGATGTTTAGTGGTTATCCCAAATACCTAATAGTAAGAAGATTAAATTGGTAAGAGGGAGTCTCATGTGTTCATTTGCAAAATTATGAAGCACATATATATTAGAAATTATGAAGCACATATATATTAGAAATTCAAAAACCATTAATGTAATTTATTATTAAACTAGTAGCAGGTCAGAGAAAAGCAAAATAACAAATTAAATCCAGCACAACGTCAAATGCCAACATATTTAATAATATATATAACATATCATATTAAAGAACGATATTATGCCTCTTTTAAATTATCCAATTAGGTGGAACGGCTAGTCAACAAGCCGGTGACTAGTCTCTCAACCGCAAGTCAACAACAAACTATCTTGTCTGTTAACAATTAGTTATATGATAGGCATAACTGTCAATGGGTACTCCTTTAAGGACTGGATGACTAGTCACTGGTCAGCAACTAGTCGACAACTAGTTAAGCCAAACTAAACATATCCTCCGGGAAGAATCAAATATTTGTAGACCTCTACTCGGACGGCAGAGAGACTGTTACATAAATGTCCCCTGCTTAAACAACACAAACAGTCACTGAAAACTAATACAAGAACATTATATAAATGGAGAGAGATAACAGAGTTGACGAAACAAATGATATTTTTATTGACTAACAACCTGGTCATCTGTCACTACTCATTAGACAGTGGACATGCACTATCTAAAAATCCACATGTCTTTGATGAGAAACCCACATCCTCAAAAAGCTTAATTTCCAGAATACAATAAAATGACACAAAAAAAAATCCATATTATAATGTTATATTGTTATAATAATGAGAATTGTAGTATATATTATACCCTCCCCATTCTTTAAGCATCATGTCAACAGATCTTAAGCAACTTGTTGACAATGTAAGAGGTTCCTTACTCAATATATATATATAAATACAGACTAATATAGCTAGTACTCATATTGTAGATTACGGACTAAATATTGCCTACATCAGATAAATATTCAGATAATAATATGAAAAACTGAGTACAAAACTACCAAGTTAAAATTCAAGATTTCCATCTGCAAACACGTAAAATTACGGTATCATTAGTACCAAGACTGATTTCCAGATCTCCTGGAGTGTTGAGTGTCAACCCTGCAATTTCCAAGATCATTTTTCAAAGATTATGCAGCTAAACTATGTTAGATAGTTGGTTTTAGGTAACGGATGGTAAAACTGAAATTTATATTAGGTAATTAATTCACAGAGCTTCCACACTAAAACTTATGCAGTTATATATTTGGGTGTGCTTTCAAGACATAAGTAGGTATACATCTGGGTTGCATCAGGAATTTTTCCAAAGTAGACAATTCATCAAAGGAATAGAGTGAATGATCGGAAAAAGCATGATCAAAACTTTATAATCTTGAACATTAAGTACAACATATTAAGAATCCCCGAATCTAGAGGTTTCACCTGCTAGGCTGTTAGGATTGTCACCAGACCACTGCACAACTAAACAATCCTTGTTGAAGTGGAACGTGAAATTAGTCACAACCAAGATTTCAATGCTATAAAAAAGAGAGAGTAATGTGCAATTACATATAGAAATTATTGCACCATGAAACATTGGCATCCATAATTTAGAAATAATTTAGAGGTGTTAAATTACGAAATGATCAACAAGAGGTATCTTTGGATCCAATGATGATAATATTGCCGAATTGTCTGTCTTCCAGTATACACTACCATGAGCCTCAAAAGTAATGTAATTCTATATCATACCACAGAACAGAAGTAAAAGAAATCAAACTTTATGATGGTTAAGTTATGGAATGGAAATTGATAGGAGTAAAAGTTCACATAATGTAAAATATAATTTGGAAACTTGTTATAATTCTAGTACAAAAGTTCAAATCTGATTCACACAAAACTAGAACAAAATAATCATTCACGAAAAGATAAGTAAAAGCAAAGCATTCAGGCTAATCATCACGATTTTATAAACATAGACACGCGATAGTGCTACCCAATTTCATAAAATAATAAAATTAAACCCCAGCCACAATCAATATAAAACCCCCCAAATTTCATTATTTATCAATAAATCAAAAAACTAGGGTTTTAATTTGAAACCCCAAATTTAAAAATTAGAGTTTAAAGTTTTAGGCAATTGAAACTTTGACCTCCAACTTAGCTTTTACCTCCGACTTGAGCTTTATACTACGATTTAAGCTGTAAACTCTGACTTGAACAAATTACAACATTTTCGAAATTTGGAAAGAGCATAGAGAGAGAGCAGTCGAGCGGGGAGATAGGGGGAGAGAGATAAGCATAATTGAGCACGGTTGAGATGGGTTGTTCTTCAGTCGAGCAGAGAGAAGAGAGTTTTCGATATATTTGATTTATGTTTCATGTTTTAAGAGATGTTGTATCTATATGTATTTTAATTTTTAATTATAGTTTAATAACATGTAGATATCAAAAGAGGGGGAAGATTTCTTGAAATTTTCCCAAGGCAAAAACGGGGGAAATTTTTAAGAGGGATTGAATTATTTGGCTAAGGGGGGAAATGCGGAGCAGGCGCACTGGATTTTTTTTAAAAATAGATGTATAACATCGGTTGGTTTGAAAAACCTGATTTCTATCATACACAAAGACATCGGTTGGACAAAACCAATGTGAAAAATACTTTTTACATCGGTGCTAACAGCAACCGATGTATAAGAGTCGATATATATTCTACTTTTTATAGCAGTGCCAGGCCTTAGCCTTAGTAGGATCCGTTGTGCCCTCAAATTATGGAGGCTTAACTGACTGAAACTGCTCAAAAGTAACAACAGGAACAACTGGTGGTATCTGGGATTTAGGACAAGATGGTTGTTGTAACATTTGTTGTTGAATCTGTTGTTGTTGTTGCTGCATCTGATGTTGCATCATTACCATATGTTGTTGCATCGGATGGAACATTTGGTTCATTGTATTATTATTCTGTTCATCAGAATTACTGTTTAAAGTCTCAGTTCTGGGCTTTCTTTTTGGTGCCATTTTTATGATAATAAAACAAACAGTTCTTTTAATAATTTTATGAAACAATTGACAGTAGATAAAGAAACAATTTGAGTTGTATTAAAACATGAATTTAAACAATTTACGATTTTAAACAAATCAGTTGAAGCAATTTAAAATTTTAAATATATTGACTGAACAACATTATTTTAAACATTTTATTTATCTTTTCAAAATTGAATGGAATTTAAAGATATGGAAAGACTGTAAAACAATAAGTAAATGTAAATGTTGTAAAGACTGAAAAATTTGAGTAAAGGAAAGAAAAAGGTCATTTAGCAAAAAAAAGGTTGAAAAAGGTTTATCTTATATATAACAGACACCAGCATCAGGTGTTAATTGTAATATCCGGGATATATCGTGTAATTATTTTTATCAATAAATAAATAATCTGTGATTATAAAATGAATTTTTGGTGAATAATCTGTTAAGTGGTATTTGTGTTTTGATATTTAAATATGATAAAATTTGAGTATTTTAATTTTTATATGCCCAAAATAAAGTATAGATAATTGTGATATTTTTTTTATTAATTTTTATGTTGTTATATGATTTTATAAATAATTTATGGATTTAATAAATTATTTTTCTGAGTCTTTATAAACTATTTTGTATAATCAGGAACCAACCAACTTCAACCATTTTTACGTTTTTACAACTCAGACGTCTCAGGGAAAACTCCTTTTTAATCTAATTGCAATATTCTGAGCATTTTCCATGTTTTGACTTTTTCGATCCGGAGTACGATATTCCCCGTGCGGGTCCCAGCATAAAATTTTCAATAAAATATTCATTTCGGTAAATCGATAAAACCCGTATTTTCGAGAAACAGGATCTTTTGATTAAAATATTATATTATTTTCTCGTACTTCGTACAACAAAAGCGCTGAGACCAAGTCTGTATTTACAAAATGTATAGTTTTGGATAATTATCCTAAAACCGGTACCGATTTGTATCTATTTTATCAAATAAACATTATAATTTATATCCGATACGATCCAACGTGGTACCAATATTCCGTAAATATAAATAGTCGATACAATATTGTAATTTGTACAGATAATCAATTACAAACAGTAAAATTATATAATTTCTAGAGAAAAACCCTAAAATTCATCGCGTTCTTCATAATCAAACGAGGATTCAAAGGCGTTAACGAACTCCGATTTGGGCGTGAAAGTAGACGAATCGAATCTCTTGACGAGTACAATCAAGTTCTACAATCCATACCACTGCAGAAACATCAAGTAATTTTCTGTTTATTTTATTAAATTCGAATTTAATTAGATTTAAATTAAGACTTTTTGATTCTGATGTTATTTATGTGATTTGATGATTGAATGTTGTAGAGAATTGAATTCTGAGCATTTTGACATATCATATGCTTGATTTGGAGTTCAATAACATGTTTAAAATAGAATTTAATTCTCGAAATTAAGGAAATTAAGGTTTTTAAAACTATGAATGTTCTTAATTAGAATTGGAAACTTTTGATTTTTTGATTCTGGGTTAATAGTAAGGGTATCAGTGTGTTGGGCCTGTCCAGGAGAATTGATTTCTGTAATTTTATGTATTGGTGGAGCTTGGAATCGACCTAGCCGGAAAGTTTCGAACTTCACCGGAATAATGGCCGTTTTGGCCAGAAAATGGAGTCCAGGGGTTATGAACAAGAAGTAAGAGTGTTTCTGAATTGCTGTCATGAATTGGAATCGATTGATGCAAAGAATCGTATGAAACGATTCGTGAATTGCCACGATTTAGTTGGCCGGAAAACCGGCTATCGCCGGAATTTGCGAATAAGGCGGCGGGTCGGGACTGTTCTTCGCGACTCGGTTCCTGCCCCGTCTGCGTCCCATTTTTTATCCTCGTTCTGCTGAGTTTTAATTCCAAAACATGTTTCTTAATTTTCTTTTTATAAATAATTCAAAAATCAATTATTAAATTTCTAAAATTCATTTTTTAATTCCAACAATCATTATTTTAATTCTGAAAATTATTTTTAATTCAAAAATTAATATGAATTATTTAAATAATAAATTATAATTAATAATTAATTATTTAATCGGTCAATTAATTTAAATATTAATTGATTAATTGATTTAATTAGCTATTAGTTAATTTAATTGATTATTTAATTAGATTTATTTACTTCTTTTAATTTAAAAAATCCAAAAAATAGTTTTGAGCTTTAAAAATATTATTTTTAAATTATGTTTAAGGCTTGATAATTATTATTAAATGGTTTTAAAGTCTGATTCGGGTATTCGAACCCTGTTAATTATTTATAAAATGATTCTGATACCCGTTTTAAATCCAAAAAATGTTCAAAAATTCGTATTAAATACCAGAAAAATCATTTTAAACCCCGAACCTTCTTCGAAAATTTATTTTTATCAAATACCTTATGTACTATGTGCTATGTGCTATCTGATTAATGTTTTATATGGCAATGTGTTTATGATTTGACTTGTTTAGTCATAACTTTCAATCCGTAAATCGGATTTGTGTGAAACGAAAGGTAGATAAAACCTTATGACGTCTATGTGATGATTATAATAATGTGAGATTGAATATTGATAGATACTTATAATTCCTAACAGAGTAAGCAAGGCGTAGAAAAACAAAACAGGCGATCAGCAAATAGAACCGATGCGTAGAAAAGAAAGCAAGTGATCAGTAATTAGAAGCGAGGCACAGAAAAAGTAGACAAGTGGTTGTTGAATAGAATTGTTAGATGAGTACAAGTAAAGTTTGAATCATTTGTGATAAGTGACATGTTGCTAGTATTCAAAATAGTTCTATTTTATATTGTAAGTGCTTTGAATTAGTCAACCTTGAACCCTGATCATATCATTTGAACTTTAAGCTGTAAGCCTTATTCTTTGTAAATCCCCGACTGTTGATTTTCCAGATATTAAACTAAACCATACAAATACAATACTACTCCCTAAATACATATACACCATATACCAACCACTGAAACAGAATTAATTGAATATACATAAACTTATATACCCTATAATACCCTGTGACATCGAACATCTACACATTGTATAATCATTAAACCATTTTTCATCTGATACCTGATGCTTCAAATAGATTGAAGTCGTTCTTTATATATATATACCTTGATAAACCCTGGTGATACTCATGAATTGCTTTATACTCTGAGATAAATATTTTATCAATGTTAATCATGATTCTGTTTTATTGAATTACAATGTTTATCATATTGACTTGTTTTAGAATTGGATAGTTTTCTTTATGTGGACCAGATTCGTGGTCAGACTAGATTCGTGGTCGAATTAGGCCAATGTGTGCCTTGCATCCAGTTTATAGAGCAGAGCCGTGTGCCTTGATCGGGGTTAGTGTGTGACTGATCAGCAGCCTAACCTTGGTTTGAAAATTTAAAATGAAAATCTAATTCTAATTGCTTTCTAAAAGGGAAACTTGATTCCTCTGAATCATCTCAATTGATCATTGTTTAACCTCTGTTATTGTTATTATGACCTTCTGAGCTAGTTAGCTAACTCTTGCGAATCTGTTTATATATTCTACAGTTAAAAACGAAATGGTTGATAACGAGATATCCCAGTCCAGTGTGCGAGCTAGGATTCCAGGTTGAGTTAGATCGAGCTAGCAGGAGCTTTATATTGTAGTTGAGTTATGCAAGATTGTAAGAATAATTTCTTTATCAGTTGTAAGTTAAACTATTTGGGATCTGGTATGATGTAATAAAAGTTAAGGTTGTGGCTTGTTTTCATACTTTAACCTGTTGCGATCCGTGGTTGTGTAAAGAAGGGTCGTTGCTTATAATATTTTATATACAGGTTTATATGTTGTTTGTGTGTTATGGACCCCAAACTTCTGACCCGGGTTTGGAGGGCGCCACAGGTTTGGTATGAGAGCTACAAGTTATAAGTCATTGACACAAGCCTCGATTGTCAAGAATGGGTAGAGGGTTAGGATTAGAAGTAAGGAATAGAAAGATAGGACGTCGTGAGGTTGAGTGCGACTGCATAGCATGTTTTTGATACGGTTCGTGTGGCGATTCGAGATTCTTATCTTGCAATGTGATTTCCAGATAACGGCAATGGCAGATCCTATTTTCCTTGTATCATTTGATCATTCGGAGCCTTCTATTCGCGGACCGTCATCTCCACCCTCAATTTCATTCATACCTTTTTCTTCTATCAGTATTAGATGTATTACCTCTTATTATGACAACTACACCTTTTCAAGCTATTCTATCACCCCTGATGTGAGACCACCTATTTGAGGCCCTCACCTGCTGATTCTGGTTCTACCAGACCTCCTGCTATGAGTGCATCTTTTTAGTTTACCCTACACCCTATTCTATACCATCGGATTAAGACCTATCTTATGTGGCAACAACACCTACAAGGATGGATTCGAGAGCTACAGTATATTGTAAATACCAAGGTATTGAGAAAGGTGAGAAGGAGTTTAAAAAGAGAATTCATGTGTTCCGGAGAATAGCTGCTACTAGGTTAAATGGAGCTACTAGTGAATATGCCACCCATGATTATCTTGTGAAGTGAGCTAGATGGATTTTAACGGAGTTTGAGAAGATTGGAGAGCTAGAGTTTTCTTGGAGTTAGATGATGGTATTATGACGAATGCGATATGTATAATAAAAATGTAATATAATACCAGCAGACTTTGTTTTATAGAATCGAACAAAGTATTGGAACCAGGGCATATGCCAAGGATTGTAAAGCACCAGCCCCAGTCAGTGATGCGCTAATAATCAAGGGATCTACTCTGATAATGAATAAGTCTCCAAGAGCGAGAGTTTACGATATGTTTGTGAAATATGTTACTCAGAATATGGATGTGACAGCAGGAATGATTATTCTGAATACCTTATGTGTTAAAGTATTGGTAGATGTGGGAGAAACTTGATCATTTATTTCTCAAGGTTTTGTTAATAAGATGAATTACCTTGTTGAATTGTTAAATGAGATCATGACCATAAAACTGACAAATCAAGAACGTGAAATTATTAAATAAGTGTGTACCAATTGCAAAATTGAGATTTCTGGAAATAAGTTTGTGCTGATGTGATCCTATTTAAGATAAGAGAACTTGACATTATTTTAGAAAATGGACTGACTGTTGAAGCATGATGCTCAGATAGACCGACGTGATAATAGGATAATTCTGAAGATGCCAGGTGAAAAAGTGGTGATGTTTAGAGATCAAAGGCAAGTAAAGAAGCTTTTAACAATGATTCAAACCAAAAGGTTACGGTGGCAAAAAGTTTTGAGTACTATGTTGATTATGTGATAAATAGAAGTCAGGAGCCAGCAAAACTTGAAGATTCCTAGATATCAATGAGTTTTAGATGTGTTTCCAGACGAGTTAACAAGACTTCCTCCAAATAGAAAAATTGAGTATGCGATTGACGTAGCACCTAGAACGAAATCAGTATCCGAGGCCCCGTACAGAATGGCAGCTGTGAAAGAAAGGAGTTGGCAAAGCAGTTGCAAGAATTGTTAGAGAAAGGAGTGATTAGACCCACTGTATCCTCATGAGATGCACCGGTATTATTTGTTAAGAAGAAGGACGGAAGTATGAGGTTATGCATTGATTATCAGGAGCTCAATAAGCTTACAATAAAGAATAAGTATCCATTACCTCGAATCGATGATCTGTTTGACCAGTTGAAGGGAGCCAAGTATTTTTTTTAAGATTGATTTAAGATCCGGATATCACCAATTGAAGATTAAACCAGAAGATATACCGATGATAGCTTTTATAACAAGGTACGGTCATTATGAATTCTTAGTGATGTCTTTTGAATTAACCAATGCCCTAGCAGCGTTTATGGACTTGATGAAAGGAATCTTCAAGGAATATTTGGAAAAGTTTTTCATTGTGTTTATAGCTGATATTTTGATTTACTCGAAGACAGCAGAAGACCATGCGGAGCATGTGAGGATATCTTTGGAAATTTTGAAAAAAGGAGAAGTTGTATGTTAAATTTTCAAAGTGTGAGTTTTGCACAGGAAGTTCAATTCTTAGGGCACATAGTCAGTAACGAAGGAATCAAAGTGGACTCGAAAAAGATATAAGCTATTACGAATTGGGAAAGGCCAAAAATACCAACAGAAGTGAGAAGTTTCTTGGGATTAACAGAATATTTTAGATGATTTGTTCAGAATTTCTCGAAGATTGTGACGCCTTTAACAAAGCTTAGCAAGAAAAATGAGAAGTTTAAATGGAATGAGAAGTGTGAAGAAAGTCTTCATGAATTGAAGAAGAGATTGATTATAACACTTGTTTTGTCACTTCCAGATGATCAAGGAAACTTTGGAATCTGTAGTGATGCTTCTCATAAGGGATTATGTTGTGTTTTAATGCAGCACGAGAAGGTTATTGCATATACATCGAGCCATAGTATTCACTTTGAAGATTTGGAGACATTATCTATATGGAGAAAGATGTGAGATTTATACAGATCATAAAAGTTTAAAATACATTTTCACGCAAAAAAACTCAACATAAGGAAGAGAAGGTGGTTGGACTTGATCAAGGACTATGACTGTGCGATTAACTATCACCCAGGCAAAGAAAATGTTATGTCAGACGCGTTAAGTGAAAGAGAGAAATTGAACGTGTTGACAGTACCCGAGGAATTATACATGGAATTTCAGAAATTGGAATTGAAGATCAAAGTTTGCAAGCCTAATGCAGCAAAGGTGTATAGTATAACTTTTCAGCCAGAATTCCTAGAGAAGATAAAGAAGTATCAGGAAGAAGTGATGGATCAAGACATCAATCGTTTGGTAGGAGAGGAGTTGTGTACTGAAAAGGATGATCAAGGCATTCTCAGATTTTCTTCTAGAATTTGGATTCCATCAGTGACAGAGTTGAAGAATGAAATTTTACAGGAAGCTCAAAATTCAAAGTATTCAATCCATCCAGGGAGTACTACGATGTACAAAGATTTAAAGGAAAATTATTGGTGGCCATATATGAAGAGAGAAATTGTGGAATGGGTCAGCAAATATTATACATGTCAGAGAGTTAATGTAACACCCCCAAATCCGGGGTCGGGGATCCGGGTTGTCACGAGTTCCATTTCCCTTAATAACACCCAATCTTAATAAACAATCAACTACTCTGTACTGTGACCCCACAATAAACACACACACCACAAGTTATAGTCTCAGAGATGAATATCCAAAAATAATCACAAGTCATTTTATTCCACAATTATATGCCAATACACCTTAAAAGGGTTTCTGAATAAATTTACATTTCTTTGCCATTATTACAATTCATAAATATACATAAATCTGGTACATCAAAAGTTGAAGCCTAGCCTATTGGTAGTTCCTACCTCAGCTACAGCGACATCAATGCCTATAGGAAACTGCGGAACGTTTCCTATCCGCTCGCGAATTGGGAGCTTGGTCCTGTTCATCTTTTCTATCTGTTGTTGTGTGATGAAAGAAGAAAGCAAGGGTGAGCAGCAAGCCCACCAAAATAATATGTATAATGATATACAGTATATGAGCCTTCTCATAGTACTCATGAAAGTCTTGGTCAAAAGAAATGAACCAAGTTTGATATCTTAATGCGATGAAGTCGCAAAATATTCAGTATATATACATATATACTTTTCAAAATCTTGGAAGTCCTCTTCCATGCATAATATACACAGAGTTCCAGTTTATAACTGTATAAAACTATCGTTGCAAGGTGATCTCATATATCTAATCTTGTCTCAACGTTTTTCTGAAAATCTTTGACATGCATAAGATAATCATTTACTAGATATAAGTTTAAAAGATGAAGTTACAAGATACTCCAATATACTTATATCTTTTCCAAATACTACTTGAAATATCGTTCAAGTTGTAATTAGTTCAAAAGTTCATCACATAGATGAGACTACAAGATAATACTTGAATAGATTCAATCTTTAAAATATCATCAAAATAAAATGAAGTTATGAGATACTTCATTTGATGCAAACATCATTTTGAAAACTTGACCCTGGCAACACTCAACAATCGCCCAACCGTAGCCTTTCTATCGAAGTGCTCTGGGTAGTGTTGCAGAAATATCCAATTGGATGATGAACTCATTACGGGAGTTTACCGCGCCAGGAAGACCACTTACGATGATCAGTCGTAGTAGTGCAACCCCACCATTTTCTACATGTAGAGGAGAACCTGTCGGATTTACTTTCAATCGAACACTGGACTCCTAAGGAATGGACCGTCTTAGCGGAACTTCCAGGCCATTTTGAGCCAATAATATAAGGCTGGGCCGGCGCCACTCGACCACTTACGCCACTCCTAGTTCAGATGAAATCCATGACTCTGAAACGTAAAGCTCGTCCCCCTTTCCCCAAGTAGAAACTTGTTGATACAGCTCTACCAAGAAGTCGTATCTAGTTGGAAAGGAAAACTCACCGATATTTCCCAGGCGATGCCTGTTAATGGATTAACTTGTTCCAAGAATTTTACTTCCCGAGTGTTGGGTAAGTAATCAAAATTCTTTTATCAAGGCAGCAACCTTGTTGCGAATATAAAACACACCACAAAGCCGGATCCCTCAGGTTTTGAGCGAGTATTTAAATCCCCTTCGAAAGGAGGATCTTAAATATAAAATGAGTTTTGGGATCCGCTCTAACTTTTAAAAATCATTTTAAAGACTCGAAAACACTTTAAAGAGTGTTTGGAGTGATGCTGATTTAATAAAATAAATCAGTCCCAATATATTAGGAAATATCTGAATATTATTATTTAAATAATATTCCCGTAAAGAATAATCTTTATAAAAATAATTGAAGTAGAAGTTGTAAAACTTATACTTGAAATGAATCTTAAATAATCAAAGATGTACTTATACGAAAGTAATATCTTATTTGAATAATCAAAAGTAAGTTTGATTATTGACACATTATTCTATAATAAAATAAAGAATATTATTTAGTAAATAATCGGAGTCATAAGTCCTCGAATGAATATTCAAAATAATATTCATTAATAAAATAAACGGAGTCATTAACCCTCGAATGAATATTCAAAATAATATTCATTCATAAAATAAACGGAGTCATTAACCCTCGAATGAATATTCAAAATAATATTCATTAATAAAATAAACGGAGTCATTAACCCTCAAATGAATATTCAAAATAATATTCATTAATAAAATAAAGTTATCGAATAAACCTTATTCGATTCATAGTTTTGAAAAACTGTATCCATATATAAATATATATATATATATATACTCGGGAACATCGACTCCCGGTTTAGAAATATGTTCACCTTTTGATTCCCTATACTAGGGGTAAACTCAAATACTGCTTATTTCTAGCATAGATATTATGCAACTATAAGCATTGAACCAACAGATATATAATCAAAAATATGAAACATGCATGCATATATACCCTATCACATGCTACAATATATCGCAAGAATTCGCTAATAACAAATATGGCATTTATCGCAAGATCATGCATATACACATATACATCACAACAACAGTTATACGGGTAGAAAACTTGCCTGAGTGCTCCCGGATAGGCTTAAGCTTAGAGTGGGTCCGATAACCTATGAACAATAACATAAGTCGGAATTAAACCCCGGTCGCTTAAGAAACTAGACTTTAACCATTTAGAGTCCTAACATTCGCTTTCGCGCTTAAGGATTTACTTAAGTCGCTCGAGTACCCTCGGCTCCCCCATTTTTAATAAATTAACCATTACGAGTTTTAAGGCGATTCTTTCGCAAGTGTCTTACCAACTGCCTATTACACCTTACATAAATGTTTCATACTTCAATTAGTCCTTTAAGGTCTTTAACCTATGTTTCAAAATAAGGCGAGGGGTAATGTTTCGTTCGCGAAATGTCGTTACTTAAAACGGCCTGTTTCTCCTAAACCGTACATCGGAATCAAACGAACCACACATCAAAACGAAGCTCGTAACATGAACTATCTAAACATGGCAATGGTCAAAACCTAGCAGGGAGTTATCGGGTCCTAATTTTATGAACAAAAGCAGTCTAAAGTAAATCGGACATTACGACGGCTATGTTTACGCGATTTCCCAAATTTAAACCATTCCAAAACAGACTAATTTCTACATATTCAAATACCAAACCATCACCAATCAATCCCCATACAACCATATGACAATATCACTCATCAACCACTTTAAACCCTTTAAACCAAGCCCAAATCATACCATGAATCATCAAGAACAACTAGTGCTACTCTTTAACTCCAAAATCAACAAAAGCACTTAACAACTAAGATCTCAACATGACAAAACAACTACTACACTTAATCTCTCATTCCATCATCATAAACATTTATACCAAACAACTAAATGTTAAGATAATGAAGAGTTATACCTTCCTTGAAGCTTTTAATCAATGAAAGATCCTTGGAATGCCCATGGAAGCCTTGATCTATGTTTAAGCTACCTTGAACTTTCATAAAAAATCAAGAAAACCAAAGTTATTTCTTGAAGGTTACTATTCACCATCTTCTTCCTTGATTTATTGGAAGAGATTGTGAAGGAATTAGAAGCTTAAACTTATAGGACATCCATATCCATGTACAAGGAACCTTAGATAATTACCTCACTAATTAACAAGCCTTGGATCTTGAATTTTGGAAATTTCTTCTTTGAAAAAGAAGAAAAGCCGAGAGCAAGCTTGGAAGAAAGAGAAATTTTGTAGTTTTTGCTTTGATTTGTTTTTTGGTTGGTTGTTTTTGTTTAGATTTTGGTTATTTACCTTAATAACCTTGAACTTTGTGTGGTTATCATTCATCCACACCTCCTTCCCTCCTATGTCATGCTTACATCACCTTATTGTGTCATCATCCCTTACTTGTCCTCTCCTTATTGGTTGGATGACCTCATCATCCCTAACCTACTTGATTAACTTCCTAATTGTTTGCCTAATGACCGCTGATCTGTTATACGGTTCCCTTAACTTTCGTTTTTATTTATCGTTTGAGGGATCATACCCGGGATCTTATTACTTGGGTTTCCTTAACCTTTCTCAATACATTCTAATCCTTTTATGATCCTCTCTTATAATCCTTTTATTTAAATCCTTTTTATCCTGTTACCTTATACTCAATTCTTTCCGTATCTAGTGGATTTCCGGGAAAAATCAAAGTGTTCGGAATTGGATTATGACGATCTTTACATACACTTATATACCACATGGAGTACTAATAATATCCCAGAAGATCAATAACAGAACCCCTACATAGTGTGGCATGAAAAGTTTTCTCATTCAGCATAATCTGTAAAATCACTATTCATAAGAGTTTCAAAAATTTCCAAAAATTGGGGTTATTACAGTTAAGGCGGAGCACCAGAGACGAAGTGGACTATTGCAACCGTTAGAGATTCTAGAATGGAAGTGGGAGCATATTGCTATGGATTTTATAGTTGGATTACCAATGACAAAAGTGAACCACGATGTCATTTGGGTTATAACGGATAGACTTACTAAATCAGCTCATTTTCTACCTATTAATGAAAGGTTTTCATTGGACAAGTTGGTTCACATGTATCTGAAAGAGATAGCAATTCGTCATGGAGTTACTGTGTCTATCGTATCCGATCGAGATCCAAGATTTAATTCGAGATTTTGGAGAAGTTTTCAAGAATGTCTGGGAACTAGATTGAATATGAGTATATCTTACCATCCGCAGATCGATGGCCAAAGCTGAAAGAACGATTCAGACCATTGAGGACATGTTATGTGTTTGTGCCATTGATTTCAAAGGAAGTTGGGACGAGCATTTACCCTTAGTAGAATTTGCTTACAACAATAGTTACCATGCCAGCATTGGGATGCCACCCTACGAAGCTTTTTATTGACGTAAATGTCGATTACCCGTATATTGGGATGAAATAGGAGAACGCAAGATACTTGGACCTAAATTGGTGCAAAAAACAAAAAAAGTTGTTGAAGTTATTCAGAAAGGTTAATTATGGCCCAAGATCGTCAGAGAAAATATGCAGATCAATCAAGGAAAGATATGGAATTCGAAGACGGAAATTTAGTATTGTTGAAAGTTTCACCGTGGAAAGGATTGACTAGATTCAGAAAAAAAGGAGAGCTGAGTCCTAGATACGTTAGACCTTTTGAGATTTTGAAGCATGTAGACAAGGTAGCCTATGAACTGGCATTACCCCCTGTTGGATATATTTGAGATATCATGTCTAATATGTTTTATGTTTAGTTTTGAGATCTTAACTAACAGGAAATATCAGTTCTTACTGAAATCAGGACTTACTGGAAGTCAGGACTTAAGGATATCAGGACTTAGATTATCAGAAGATAATATCAGAAGATGGATATCAGAACTTAAGTACTGAAGGACTAACAGTTAAGGAATGAAGCTGATTTACAGGAAAGAAGATCGAAACTAATACGGCATAAGATAGGTATGGAAAGAGTTTGAGGACTAGAAGAATTATATAAGATATCTGGTTGATATATTTTAGGAGACATAATTATATTCCATATCAACTAGAAGTTATCTTGTAACTGTGTGTCTATATAAACACAGACATAGGTTTACTCTATTAGAGTTACGATCATCGAGAAGATCATATATTGTAACCTAGCAGCTCTCATGATATTTGTTCATCACTGAGAGAGCAGTTCCATTGTAACAGAGTTTATTATATCGAATACATCTGTTTTCTGTTACTTGTGCTTTAAATAGATTTGATTGTATTCTACACTGTAATCAACCCCCTTCTACAGTGTTGTGTGACCTAACAAGTGGTATCAGAGCCTATCTGTTAACACACATATAATAAAGATCCAAAACAATCATGTCTAAAGAAGCAGAAAATCCAACCAAGCCCGCTAAAACTGAAGAAACTCCAAAGACTCAAACCCATAGTCGATATGAGACTATCAGGGTTCCCATGTTGAGACCTTCTGAGTATCCCATATGGAAAGTGAAGATGACTATGTTTCTGGAAGCTACAGATCCAGAATACCTTGACAGAATTCATGAAGGACCGTATAAGCCAACCAAGCTCTCTGTTGTAGTTGCAAATTAGCCAGCAAAGACCATACCAAAGGAGAAAAGTGAATACACAGCTGAAGATATCTCATCTATTTCCAAGGATGCAAAGGTAAGGCATTTTCTGCATAGTGCCATTGATAATGTCATGTCAAATAGGGTAATTCAATGTAAGACTGCAAAGGAGATATGGGATGCTTTGGAGACAAGGTGTCAGGGAACTGATGCAATCAAGAACAACAGGAGGACTATACTCACTCAAGAGTATGAGCACTTTGGCTCGAAAAGTGATGAGTCATTAACTGACTTATATGACAGGTTTGTCAAACTCTTGAATGATCTGTCACTGGTGGACAAGGAATATGACATTGAAGATTCAAATCTAAAATTCCTTTTAGCCCTTCCTGAAAGTTGGGATTTGAAAGCTACTATTATAAGAGATAACTATGCTCTTGATAAAACTACTCATGATGAAATTTATGGAATGCTCAAGACTTATGAACTTGAGATGGATCAAAGAAGCAAGAGACATGGGAGAAAGTCAAGAATAGTTGCTCTTAATGCTGAGGAGGAATCCCCCAAAGTTGTTGTCTCAAAGAAAGGAAAAGGAAAGGCTCTCATCATAAAGTCTGATTCAGAATCATCAAGGTCTGATTATGATGATTCAGAAACTGAAAGTCTACCTGAAGTAGATGTTGATGAAGAGATGATGAAGCTGTGCTCTTATGGTGAAGGGTATCACAAAGATAGCCAACAGGAAATTCAAAAGGGGAAAGAAGTTTTCTAGGAAAGGAAGAAGTTCTGATAAGAAGAGCTTCAGAAAATCTGAAGGCAAAGGAGGGAAGTCTGACAGAGGAGATTACTCAAATGTCAAATGCTATAATTGTGGTGAGAAAGGCCACATATCTCCTGACTGCTAGAAAGGAAAGAGTGACAAAGGCAAGGCACATTTCACAAAGAAGAAAAGCTGGACAGACACCTCAGATTCTGAAGATGAGGAGAACTATGCCTTGATGGCAAATGCTGATAGTAGTTCTGATGCTGCTGAGTTAAAGGTACCTCAAACAACTTATGCCTTTCATACTGATGATATTACCGAGTTGAGATTATATCTTAAAACCATGTTTATTAGTTACAGAGATCAAACTTTAACATGTGAAAGATTAACTTCTGAAAATCTTGCTTTTAAAAAGAGGAATGATTATTTAGAAAAAGAGTTAGTTATGTTTCATTAAACTCAAAAGGATAGAGATGATGCTTTCTATGTGAGAGATGAAGTGCTAAAAATGAATAAATCTCTAAAAACTGAGTTAGAAAAGGAGAGAGAGATTATCAGGACTTGGACTAACTCTAGCAGAGCAACTCAGGATATACTAAGTAGTGGAAACTGGAAAGAGGGCTTAGGTTATGGAGATTAGAAAAGTGAAAAAGGAACTGAACAAGTTAAGCTAATTATTGTTAAACAGAGTACTAAGCCAAAGGTAAATCCGGTTCAATTTGTAGCTAAAACTGTAAAGTCTGATTTTGAAAAGATGAAAGATATTGAGACATAAGTGATAGTAGAGACAACTTCTGACAAATTAGAACAGGATAAACCAACTGTAGTTAACATAGGCTTAATGAAAAAGAAGTAGCTTAAACATAAGCTGAAAGAGATTACCGGTGTAAACAAGATAAATGAAGCTAGGAAAAATAGGAATGGAAAGGAAGGTGTGAATAAAAGCAACAATTATATGCCTGTTCTTAATGCTCCTAGAAAGAAATGCTATAACTTGTAGAAATTCAAACCATCTGGCTTCTTTTTGCAGGAAGAATAAGAATATAAACTCCTTACCTTTTAAGTCAGGAGTTAAGAGTCAGTCTGTTAGGTTTAAGCCACAAAATCCTTGTTTTCATTGTGGTAGTGTGTGGCATTCCATTTATACTTGTAAGGAATATCATAGTTTGTACTATGATTATTATCAGATAAAACCTTCTTTGAAGATAGTTACTTTAATTCCTTTTAGTGTAAAGTATGATGTGTAGTCTGATAATGTTAATATTGATAAGAAAATTGTTAGCATAAACTCTGATGTTAAATCCGCTGTAAATGTTAACAAACTTAAAAAGGCCAAAGGATCCAAGCAAGTCTGGGTCCTTAAATCTAACTTTTAGTGGTCTTTGTGATTGCAGGGCAACAGGAAGAACATCCTAGTCCTGGACAGTGGATGTTCAGGACATATGACTGGAAATAAGGCCCTGCTATCAGACTTTGTGGAGAAAGCTGACCCAAAAGTTTCTTATGGAGATGGTAACATTGGGAAAACTCTGGGATATGGCAAGATCAAACTTGGGAATGTCATCATTGAATCAGTAGCTCTAGTCTCAGGACTTAAACACAATCTGTTGAGTATAAGTCAAATCTGTGACAGAGGTTATCATGTGGATTTCTTTGAAGAACACTGTGAAGTAATAAACAATTCAACAAGCAAAGTGGTTCTGAAAGTATACAGGCATGGTAACATTTATGAAGCCAGACTTTCAACAAGTACTGATGGTTCTGCAATCTGTCTGTTGAGTAGAGCACCAATTGAAGAAAGCTGGAATTGGCACAAGAAACTCTCTCATTTAAATTTCAACAATATAAATGAGCTTGTAAAGAAAGATCTTGTGAGAGGACTGCCAAAAACAGTATTTGCTCCTGATGGCCTTTGTGATTCATGTCAAAAGGCAAAACAAAGAAAATCTTCTTTCAAGAGCAAAATTGAGTCATCAATTCTTGAGCCTTATCACCTACTGCATGTTGATCTATTTGGTCAAGTCAATATCATGTCTATTGCAAAGAAGAAATATGATATGGTTATAGTGGATGAGTTCACAAGGTACACGTGGGTGTACTTCTTGCACAAGAAGACTGAAACTGCATCTACCCTAACTGATCATGTCGGACAGGTGGATAAATTGATCAAAGATTCTGTTAAAATCATAAGGAGTGATAATGGCACTGATTTCAAGAATTCAATCATGGAAGAGTTCTGCAAAGATCATGGAATTATACATGAATTTTCTGCACCTGGAACTCCACAGTAAAACGGAGTTGTAGAAAGAAAGAACATGATTGTCATTGAAGCTGCACGAACAATGCTTGATGAAGCAAAGCTACCAACCTATTTTTGGGCTGAAGCTGTGCAGACTGCTTGTTTTACACAATATGCTACACTTATAAACAAGCATGGAAAAATACCATATGAGATGGTGAAGAAGAAGAAGCCAAATCTGAAATACTTTCATGTATTTGGTTGTAAGTGTTTTATTCTTAAGACTCATCCTGAACAGCTGTCAAAATTTGATCTAAAAGCTGATGAAGGAATTTTTGTTGGATATCCACTTTCCACAAAAGCCTTCAGAGTCTACAATTTGAGAACAAGAGTTGTCATGGAATCTATCAATGTCTCTTTTGATGATAAGAAGATTACTGGACTTGAAGATTTCGATGATCATGATCAGCTGAGATTTGAGAATGAAGATTTAAATTCTGATTCTGGAAATTCTGATGACTTAAATACTGATCCTGTAAGTTCTGATGGATTAAGTTCTGACGTCATTGAAACTGTGGTAACAACTCTAAAGGAAAATGCACCTGTCTAGGGGGAGCAAGCTGAAGATCCTACCACATCTCAAGACTCTCGAGAAGCATCAGAACCTGTCATTGGCTCTTCAAGTTCTGATTTATCTAGTTCTGATGAGCCAAATTCTGATAATTCTGGAAGCTCTGATTCTTCAACTCCTGAAAAATTAAATTCATATTTTGAAGTCTCAGAGAGCATCACTACATGGGGAGCATCAGAATATGCTGATGGAGACAGCATGGATCATGGGGGAGGATCCAGTTCTAGAGATCAACTTCCATCTGCAAGGAAGTGGACTAAAGCACATACACCTGATTTAATCATTGGAGATCCTGAAGCAGGTGTCAGAACAAGAACTGAAACTTCAAATGAATGTCTCTATCATTCTTTCCTATCTCAGACTAAACCAAAGAAAGTGGAAGAAACTCTTCAAGATGCTGATTGGGTGCATGCAATGCAGGAAGAGTTAAATGAATTTGAAAGAAATAAAGTCTGGACCCTAGTGCCAAGACCAAAGAATAGATCAGTTGTTAGTACAAAATGGGTGTTCAGAAACAAAACTGACAGTGATGGCATAATTACAAGGAATAAAGCAAGACTGGTTGCTAAAGGTTACTCTCAGTAGGAGGGTATTGATTATGATGAAACATTTGCACCGGTTGCTAGTAGAAGCCATACGGATTTTTTTGGCTTATGATGCTCACAAGAAGTTTAAAGTCTTTCAAATGGATGTGAAAAGTGCTTTTCTCAATGGAGAATTGGTAGAAGAGGTATATGTTGAACAACCTCCAGGCTTTGTAGATCCTAAATTTCCCAATCATGTCTACAGGCTTGACAAAGCACTTTATGGCCTTAAGCAAGCTCCAAGAGCATGGTATGAGACTTTAGCTCAATTCCTTCTGGAAAGTGGATTTCACAGAGGCACAATTGACAAGACCTTATTCAACCTCAACCATGGAAAGGACTTACTTTTGGTACATATGTTGATGATATCATATTTGGTTCTACTAATTCCAAACTGTGTGAGAAGTTTGCAAAGCTAATGCAATCAAGATATCAAATGAGTATGATGGGAGAACTCAGCTATTTTATGGGCCTTCAAGTCAAGCAAACTGAAGAAGGCACTTTTATCTGTCAATCCAAGTATACCAGAAATTTACTGAAGAAATTTGGAATGCAAGATTGTTCAAATGCATCCACTCCCATGGCCATTGCAACCAAGTTAGATAAGGATACTGGTAAATCAGTAGATATTACTAACTACAGAGGTATGATTGGCTCATTACTCTATCTAACTGCAAGTAGACCTGATATCATGTATGCTACCTGTCTTTGTGCAAGATTTCAGGCTGATCCAAGAGAACCTCACTTATTAGCTGTGAAAAGAATGTTCAAGTACCTTAAGGGTACAACTGATCTAGGAATGTGGTATCCTAGGGAATCAGATTTCAAGCTAATTGGTTACTTAGATGCAGATTTTGCAGGATACAAAATAGACAGGAAAAGCACTAATGGAAGCTGCCAATTTCTTGGAGGCAGATTGGTTTCTTGGTTTAGCAAGAAATATAAGTCAATTTTCACATCAACTGCAGAAGAAAAATATATTGTTGCAGGAAGCTGTTGTGCATAGATTCTTTGGATGAAGAATCAATTACTGGATTATGGGTTAGAATTTTCTAAAATCCCTATTTACTGTGATAATCAAAGTGTTATTGCTATGACAGGTAATCCAGTTCAACACTCAATGACAAAGCACATCAGCATTAGGTACCATTTCATAAGGGAACATGTGGATGAAGGTACAGTGGAATTGCATTTTGTTCCAACAGATCAACAGCTAGCAGATATCTTCACAAAACCACTATGTGAAGCTACTTTTATAAGATTGGTAAATGAACTTGGAATGGTTTCAGGTTCTTTCTCTAAATCTGCTTAGTTTTTGTTCTCATGCATCAGACTTTATGATCAGTGTTTACAGATTATATTATCTATATGTAATCTGTGCTTAATTTGAAAATTCATTAAATGTTGATTGTTATCTGATTATGGATTTATATACTCTATAAGTGTTTTGAATGTTCTGTGACTATTCAATCCAATGAGGATAACTGTGCTAGATGTTGACCTAGTAGTCTTTAACATACTAGAAATCCCATGTTTGAATTAGTTATTTATGTGGAAACTTATTAACACAAGCAGATTCTGATATTGAGCTTAGTCAAGTTTACTTTGTGTATCTTATTACTAAGTCACAAACTAGATTCTTGTTTCTTATCTGTCAAATTCTGTTGTTAGTAAATCTTAAGAATGAACTAAGTGCTGATAAGCCTCACTTATCCAAAGAAAAGAAAAGAAAAGAATAAAAGTCAGGTACTCCTTTGAGATCTAGAGTAAAAATGTGGAAGGGAAGACCCAAGTGCATTGCTGGTATTAAGTAATATGCATTAGAAAAGCAAAAAAAAATTCTTGGTGACTTTTCACACTCTATGATTAATGGAGAAATACTCTGATAACAGCATAAATTCTGATAAGCAGTCATGACTCACTTACACTGAGAAGCCACTGTAAAAAGGAATTTCAAAAGATGCATAAAATGAGCACAAACAGTTGAGGTGGACTCTTGCATAAATTTTTTCTATAGTAGACATCATGACTGATGACAGATTTTAAGCATTTTTCTTAGTTATGCCTTATTTCTAAGATGTACTGAAGTTGATCAGACTTTAATCTTTATCTGATATTTTGCTGAATGCACACAATTTCACTCCATATGAATGATGAAAATTACTATGGTGATTAAGTTATTTTTGACAAACAGTTAAGTGTCATTTGCATAAATTCTGAGGACAAGTTCTGATGGAAGTTCTGATGATTAAACTCTGAAGAAAATAAGTCAGTATTTGTATGAAGAATCACAGAAAAAGATATTCACTATTTTAGTACAGAAGCCATGTTCTGATGACTGTTAAAATCTGATATGAGTTAAGTTCTGATATTAAATCCTGATGTAATCTTTGATGCTTACGTGGCATTTTTCTTTACTTGACTTATTTGTGGTAAAATCTGAAATAGTTGTATTTAAATCAGAATAAAATTGGGGTGAGATAAAAATAGTCATAATCATTATGGGTTAGTGGTTAACGTGTATGTCTTGAAAAGCTACATGTGCACAGTAATTGTTAATTATTTCGCGTGCCCATTAACTCTTGCTTTAGATCTTTTACTAACTGTTATTATTACACATCAGTCTAGGGATCATTATTTTTACTTGTAATTGTTACACACTCCTCGCGTCCATTGGTATTCTATTGGCTATTTAAACCGACTATTAATTCAGCCTAAAACATCTTCCATTTTCTCACAAACTCATTCTCTTTTTATTCTTATCAATAAAAATGGTTCGTTTCAACCTGTTCCTGAACTATGAAACCTTCAATATCTAGTTGAGTTGTGATGATTGGCAACAGGAGTGGCATGTCACTGCCATTCCTGAAGAGATCTGGAACTCAGTTCCACAAGAGGTTCACACAGACCTCTTGTTCTTTTCGATGGACTACCACCTCCATCTTGATCATTTGGAAGAGGAAAGGAGAGAAGCTCTCCGTCAGCAAGAACGGATCATCCGTCTTGCAGTGCTCTTCGTCAGTAGCAGAAGGAGCTAGTCGATAGGTCTTCTAAGACTAGGACTAGGGCTGTTGATGTTAAGATTCTTAGAATAGAACTATCTTGTACTTTTTGCATGTAACTGATAAATTTCATGACATGTAATCATCTGATATATTAATGAAATTTCCTTTAATTGCAAGATTTGTTCTTTGTTTCTCAAATTATGTGACTGTGCATGTTTTAATTGCAACTTGTTAATCTTTACTTCATCATTTTTAACTTTATCATGTGATGAATGTTTTGATTTAATTATGGTCAATAATTAATTTTGATGATTTGAGGAAACAATTGAAGCACGAGTTCATGCATCTGAACCTGTGATAGTTGAAGCTGAGAATGTTACTTCTCAGAAAGGAACAACAGCTCAAAGTTATGATACTTTGAAAAGGAAATTTGTAAATTCTGATGCTACTAAAGCAACTCTTACATTGGACAAGGACATTGAAGAAAATGAAGGCAATGAGGTATTTGGATAAGGCTATATCAGAAGATACTGAAGAAGCTGAGGAAGGGGATCAGGAATCTCTGATCTCACAAGAACCAATTATCATTGAAGCCTTTCCAGCTCAAGCCAAAGACACTGCTAATGACACAGTTGTTACCCCTTCTGTCTCTCCTATTAAAGCTACAGATGATGCTAAAGAACAAACTGATAATTCTGAAATAGATATTCATAATTTAAATATACCTAAAGTTCTTTATCTAGAAGCTCCATCTACATCAAAGACACCAGCTCTGGAGATAAATTCTGCTGATCAAAATTTAGATGATGTAATTCCTGAATCTCCAGTTGCTTCACACACTATTGAGCTCTCTAAACAGAATGAGTCTTCCTCAAGTTCTGATGACAGCGTTTCTGTAGAGACTCCAGTACCTATTCTGGGTAAGGAAGAATTGGTGAAGAAATTTGTTGAAAAGGAAGCACCTATACCTTGGGAGGATACTCACAAAGGTGTTGAGTGGGCCAAGAAGTGGAATGAATCAGATTTTATTCCATGTTCTAAAATTCTGACAGAGTATATTGCAAAAGCTGATCAGTTGCTCACAAATGCTGATTTCAAGACAAAACTCAAGATCACAGCTCTGTATATAAAACATCTTCAAGATCTATATAATGCTACTCATGAAAAGGTTGATACACTCAGAGAACAAGCTGATAAGCTCGATCAGGTGCTCAAGATTGACAAAAACAGGTATATCAGACCTATTTCTGAAAAAGTTGCAGCCATTGAGAAAACTCAAGAGAAGCAACAGGCCCAAATTGTTGAGGTTGTGGCTAATCAAGCTTTTCAGAAAGCTAAATTTGATGAAATCCAATATTCAGTTGAACTTCTTCTTTCTTTCTTACTTCCTGATGATGCCAAAAAGGGGGAGAAGGTAGTTAAGTCCAAATGCTCACCTACTCAAGAACTGAAGAAAAAGGATGATAAAGGTGATGACCAGGGAAACTCTGAAAAGAGAAGAGGTCAAAGAAAAGTTCAAGGAAAATCTTCTATTCAGAACAAGTCAAGTTCTGATGCTGTGAATGCTCAAAGATTGAAGTCAAGTGGTGATAAGCAAAGTCTGATGTCAAGTTCTGATATTCTGATTCAGTCAGGATCTGAAGACTCTCAGAAGTTCTTGCAAACTCTGAAGTTAAAGGGGAAGCAGACTACTGTTTATTACAAAAATCCTAAAATCCAGACACTTGATGAGGAGATAGCAAGAAGATTATTTCTGAAACACAATCCAGGAATGGATTTAGAAACTCTCAAGGAGGAAGAAGCTAGATTTGCTGCTGACAAGAAAAATCCTGAGTCTAAAGCTTCTGATGCAAAGAAACGTCCAAGGCCTAAGGAAAAGGGCATTGTGATCAAGGAAAAGTCAAATTCTGAAACTTCAAAGTTCAGAACTAGATCACAGACTGAGAGTAATCCCAAAGACAAAGGGAAAGGAAAAATTGATGAACCAACCAAGTCACTAGACTTGAAAACTTCTCAAGATCTGATGAAACCAGTGTGTAAAATGGTTCAAGTATCTGATGATAATCTTGTTGAAGATGAAACTGTTCAAATTCTAAAAAGAAGAAAGATAAGTGAAGATTCTAAAAAAACCTCTGAGACTGCTCAAGTTGTTGTTCAGAATAAAGGACAGGAAGGTACAGAAGAAACAGCAAATTTTGATCAAGCTATCAAGACATCAACTGCTGACAATGCTCAAGTTGATTTGGATAAAATGACAATTGCTGATAAGAAGAAGCTGTTATGGAAGAAAGCTACTCCAGTTGAACCAAAATCCAATCTCATGATTAATCAACTTGCTACATTTGGGTTGAAAGCCAAGCAACCTAGAGATAGAGCTGGATTAGGTTCTAACGAAGAGAAGATTCAAATAGGAGTAGAAGTTACTATAGGAGATCCTTTCATATTGACAGACAAACCATATGAACAAATCAAACAAAGGCACCTTGACAAGGTGTTGTCTGCTCAAGTTGTGATAGATGCTCATGATAAGGAGAATCTGAAAGAGAAATTAATCTTATTTCTCAATGATGGAAGGACTTATAGATTAGCTGATACTGATGTATTAAAGAAGTCTATCAGAGAACTTCAATATATGCATTATCTTCTGGAAGTAAAATCTGATGTTACAAGAAGATGGTCAGAATATATTTTGAAGGCTATAAGAGATCTATTCAGAATCTCTGGTACAAAGACTTCTCAGTACAGTCCAATGATTACTGAAGGTGATGGAAGAGAAATTCCTATGCTGAAGAATTCCGCTAAGGTGGAAGTTATTCTGAAAGGAAGATGCTTATGTTATAATGAAAAATCTTCACATCCTAAGGTTATCGGACTTGGTGATGGACTTGAAAGAACATCCATTCAAGTTCTCAGAACAACCATTTATCAAATTGGTGATAGTAAAGAAGAAGAACTAATGCAGGTCAAAGCACAGTTAGCTGAAGTTCTGAAGAAAGCTGAAGATAATCTGATAAATGATTTTGTTAAGAATCATTATGGATTCAGATTGATTCAGTGATGTTGGTAAAGCTGGATGTTTTGTAAGTTGTAATTTATAGTCTTATTAAACTCTTATTGCATTTGAACTTAAATGTTTTTGACATCATCAAATCTATTAACTTGTATATTCTTGCATAATTACAAGTTGGGGGAGATTCTTGGATATATTTGAGATATCATGTCTAATATGTTTCATGTTTAGTTTTCAGATCTTAACTAACAGGAAATATCAGTTCTTACTGAAATCAGGACTTATTGGAAGTCAGGACTTAAGGATATCAGGACTTAGATTATCAGAAGATAATATCAGAAGATGGATATCAGAACTTAAGTACTGGAGGACTAACAGTTAAGGAAGGAAGATGATTTACAGGAAAGAAGATCGAAACTAATACGAAATAAGATATGCATGGAAAAATCCATTTAATAACTAATACCAAATAATTCCAAAACATGTCTCTGAATATTCTTCTTATAAATAATTCAAAAATCCATTATTCAATTTCTAAAATTCATTTTTTAATTCCTAAAATCATTATTTTAATTCTGAAAATTATTTTTAATTCACAAATAAATCTTAATTATTTAATTAATTAATTGTAGTTAATAATTAATTATTTAATTGATCAATTAATTTAAATATTAATTGATTGATTTAATTAGTTATTAATTAATTTTAATTGATTATTTAATGATTTCATTTAATTTAAAAATTCCGAAAAATAGTTGATAGGGATAAATAAATCCTGATTATGTAATTAAATATTACAGTAATTATACATGATTTGGGATGCTAGGCCTAATAAGAAGATGTATGACATTCAGACCAAAAAGACCAACACATTGATCAGGCCTGATGGACCAGATCAGGCGTGATGGAACAAAGAAGGCCCAAAAGCCTTGATTATTTATTAATTTCGTAATTAATAAATAAGGGAGGAAAACATCTATTAAGATAAGTCCTAGTGGGAATATAAATCCTTGTAGATTGGCCTCCAAGGAACCTCATGGGATAAGGAATCAGCTTCCTACTTCCTAGGACTCTTAAGTCTATCCTAATTCAGAGACTTGACCACCAAGTCTCCTATACCAAGTCCAATTCAAGGACTCCCCCATCTATATAAGGGGCCTCACCCCACAAATCAGAACTACATTTTTTGGCTTGATTCTCTAATTCACATAGATACGTAGGCGTCTCGTAAAGGCAGAGTTAAGCTATGAAGCACGAGAGTAGCCATTAAAGGCCTTGAGCTCCCGAATCTTAGTAATAAATACAACAAATAATAACCTTAGTTTTTTATCCATAACATTTGGCACCGTCTGTGGGACACAACAACAACCATGGCGAGAACACGGAGAACAATTAGAGCTCTGGAGGAAGGAACACCATCGGGGATAACCCAGGTAATTTCGTCAACCGTGGAGATTCCTCCCCACTCAACTTATGCATCTACTCAAGGGGAAGCCCAGATAGGGGCAACTCAACCTCAGCCGCAAGAGACGACTCCCCCGACTATTCAAGGTACGAATCCTCAAGTTCAACAAGTACATGTACCTGTGAATTCTCGACCTGTCGGGTATGAATATTCAACTGTTGTTACTACTAACCCCCTTATGGGATGCCCCTTTACCCTGAGGTTGGAGGAAGTGGACATGCTGGGCGAAGTGAAGCGCGAGGGCAATCGCCCCCTATATACGAGGTTTGGCTCCTATCCACGAGGATCGGAAATTTTCTGGTCCTTACACTGAGAGAGACTCTGAATCTTCGGATGATGAAGTAGCCCCAAGAAGGAGGCGTCCTGGCAAAGAGCCGATGGCCGATGGAAGACAACGCCCCCAAAGCACCCAAGGGGCGAATCCCCAAGAAGTGCAGTAAAGGATCAGGGCTCATGAGGCTGAGATCCAAAGGCTGAGGCGCGACTTGGAGGCGCACCAGACCACCAGATCCCAGATACCCCCTAGGGGGAGAAATCCTCCTCCTGTCATAGACTTGGATGGTCCAGTGCGGAGAAGGGCTGTTGCCCTAAGGACTGATCCAAGCAATCTTCTTCCCCTTGGGGATCCTGATGATCCTACTCCGCCCTTCACTGAAGAGATAATGAACGCCCATATCTCAAGGAAGTTCAAGATGCCAACTATCAAAGCCTATGATGGCACGGGAGATCCCGCTAATCATGTTAGAACGTTCTCTAATGCACTGCTGCTGCAACCCGTGAATGACGCTATTAAGTGTCGGGCCTTCCCTCAAACCCTGTCGAGTATAGCTCAGAGGTGGTATAGTCGCTTGCCCCCAAACTCCATTGGGTCATTCAGAGAGTTAAGTCAGGCTTTTATTAAGCAGTTCATCAGTGGCAGAGTCCATGAGAAAAGTTTAGCGTCTCTTATGAGTATTGTGCAGGGAGCAAAGGAATCTTTGAGAGATTACCTGAATCGTTTCACAAAGAAGGCTTTAAAAATCCCAGATCTTGATGATAAGGTAGCCATGATAAGCACTGCAACAAGGAACTAGGGATGAGTTTTTCAAGATGTCCTTGGCCAAACGTCCCCCTGAAAGCATGTTGCAACTCCAGGAGAGGGCAGGGAAGTATATTAAAGTTGAAGAAATCATGAGGAAGACCATAGTAAGTAATGAGCCCACTGGAGGCAAGAAGCGAAAAACTGATCTGGAGTATATCGCTAAGGACAAGTATCCTAGAACTGAGCAAAACTCTGATTAAACCCCCAAGAAGGGAGGACCTGGGAAAAAGTTCATCGAATACGCTAAGTTGAATGCTCCTAGAAGCCAGATCTTGATGGAAATCGAGAAAGATCGAGATATTCGCTGGCCTAAGCCCCTGAAGGCTGATCCTGCCAAGCTAGACAAGAGCAAGTATTGCAGATTTCACAAAGATGTTGGTCATGACACCGATGAGTGTAGTCAGCTAAAAGATGAAATTGAGTTCCTCATTCGAAAAGGAAGATTGAACAAATACACTAGAAAAGGAGGGGACAGGAATAATAATGGAAAGAAGAAATTTGAAGATCGTAGGAGGGACCAAGACGATCAGGGGCGAAACCCCCAGCCTAGAGGACCAGTTATAAACACAAATTATGGAGGACCGCGACCTTGAGGGCCTGTGATAAACACAATCTTTGGAGGACCAACTACCGCTGGATTGTCCAAAAATTCCAGAAAGGCATATACTAGAGAGGTTATGCATATTATTGGAGAAGCCCCGAAGAGGGCCAGGACAGGAGTAACATTGGCTTTTGATGATTCTGACCTAGAGGGTGTGAAGTTTCCCCATGACGACTCGCTGGTCATAACACCGGTAATAGAAAATAGCCCGGTCAAGAGGGTCCTTGTGGATAATGGTGCTTCAGTGGATATCTTGCTCCATGACGCCTTTCTAAGGATGGGGTATAACGACTCCCAGTTGACACCAACCGACATGCCGATATATGGATTTGCTGGAGTAGAATGTCCTGTGGAAGGGATAATCAAGTTGTCAACCACCATAGGTACGAAACCAAGGCAAGCAACTGCAAATGTTAGATTTTGTGGTGGTAAAAGCTAGTTCAACCTATAATGCTATCATGGGAAGAACAGGGATACATGCCTTCAAGGCAGTCCCTTCTTCCTACCATTCAGTCATGAAGTTTCCCACCCGGAACGGGATTGAAGAAGAGAAAGGAGATCAAAAAATGGCCAGAAGCTGTTATGTGGCCTCTTTGAGGGCAGATGGAGTCGGGGGCAGGTTCTTCCTATTGAAGATATGGATGTCCGAGAAAATGATGAGAAGAGAGGAAAGCCAGCAGAAGACTTGGTTTCGATTCCTTTAGATCCCGAGAACCCTGAGAGGATGACTTTCATTGGAGCCACATTAAAGGAGCCCCTTAGAGGGAAGTTGGTGAAATTTTTGCAAGAAAATAGTGATGTGTTCGTATGGTCAGCAGCTGATATGCCAGGCATAGACCCGGAGCTGATTACTCATAAGTTAAATGTGGACCCAAGCAGAAAGAGTGAAACAAAAGAAAAGAAACTTTGCCCCGAAAAGATAAGAGGCTATAAAGCAGGAAGTAGAAAAGCTCTTAGAGGCGGGTTTCATTAAGGAGATTCAATTTTCGGAATGGTTAGCAAACTCCGGTAATGGTGAAGAAGGCTAATGGAAAGTGGAGGATGTGTTTAGACTTCACTGACCTTAATGATGCATGCCCTAAAGACTGTTTTCCGTTTCCAAGGATTGATACTTTGATTGATGCCACTGCTGGGCATGAGATGCTGAGTTTCATGGATGGATTTAGCGGATACAATCAGATTAAGATGCACAAGGATGACATTCCAAATGTATCATTCATCACTGACTTTGGTGTTTATTGTTATCTTGTTATGGCATTTGGTCTTAAGAATGCAGGAGCCACCTATCAAAGGTTGGTAAATAAAATTTTTAAGGACCTTATTGGTAAGACTATGGAAGTCTATGTTGATGACATGTTAGTCAAGAGTCTAGTAAAGACTGATCATATAACCCATTTGAGGGAAGCTTTTGAGGTCTTGAGGTAGTACAAGATGATGTTGAATCCTACAAAGTGTGCTTTTGGAGTAGGATCTGGAAAATTTTTGGGATTGATGGTCTCCAAGAGAGGGATAGAGGCTAACCCCGATAAAATAAAGGCGATCTTGGACATGGAACCACCAAAAACCGTCAAGGACGTTCAGAAGCTCACAGGAAGAGTTGTTGCGCTGGGACAATTCATCTCCAAGTCAGGAGACAAGTGCTTATCATTCTTCAAGTCACTAAAGAATGTTAAGGACTTTGTATGGAATGAGGAAAACCAGAAGGCATTTGAAGAGTTAAAGAAGTATATGGCTCAGGCCCCGTTGTTGGCCAAGCCAGTTTTGAGTGAAGTTTTATTCTTGTACTTGGCTGTTTCAGAGACTGCCTTGAGCGCTGGTGTTGGTTAAGGAGGAACTGAAAGTCCAGAGACCCGTATACTATGTCAGCAAAATTTTGCATGGTGCTGAGTTGAATTATTCAACTATTGAGAAATTTGCTCTAGCCCTGGTAATGGCTTCGAGAAAGCTGCTGTCCTAACTTTCAGGCTCATCAGATTGAGGTGCTAACAAATCATCCCCTGAGAAATATTATTCACAGTCCCAAGGCAAGTGGGAGATTGATTAAGTGGGCAATAGAGCTGGGAGAGTTCAATCTCAAGTATAAGCCACGTACGGCAATAAAAGCCCAGGCACTAGCTGACTTCGTGGTGGAATGTACCATACCCAACCAAGAAGTCGGGGGGCAGGAAGATACCATACCTCAAGACAAGGGAGTCGATAATGGGGACAAGGAGAAGGATGATAAGGAGAAAGAATATTGGGTTCTCTATTTTGATGGAGCATCAAAAACAAACTCCAGTGGAGTAGGATTGGTTTTACAAAGCCCTGATGGGTTCTTAATTGAGTATGCTATGAAGCTAGACTTCCCAACCACAAACAATGAGGCAGAATATGAAGCCCTGATAGCTGGCCTTGGCCTAGCTGGAACACTTAGAGTCAAAAACTTAAAGGTCCGTGGAGACTCGAAGCTGATCATATCCCAGGTAAATGGAGAATTTGAGGCAAGGGATGATACGATGGCTAAGTATGTCCGCCTAGTAAGGGCTGTGATGACCCAATTTAATGAATGCCATGTTGAGCACATTCCAAGGGAAGAAAATGCTAAGGTAGATGCATTATCAAAGTTTGCTTCATCCGAGATAGAAGAAAGTTCAGGGAGTGTGTACTTCCGTGTTTTAAAGACACGAAGTATAGATGTTAAGCTTGTGGCTCCTATAAGCCTGGGGACGTCATGGATTGATCCCATTAAGGCTCACATTCAAACCGGTTGGTTGCCAAGCGATGCAACTGAAGCACGAAAGTTAACTGTTCGGGCACTAAGGTACTCTTTGATAGATGGGATTATGTACAAAAGATCTTTCGTGGTTCCTTATTTAAGGTGTCTCAGGCCCGATGAGGCACACTTGGCTCTTGAAGAAGTGCATGAAGGTATTTGTGGACAACACTTGGGGAGCAGGGCCTTGGCCCATAAGATAACTCGTCTAGGATTTTATTGGCCAGAAATGATGGCTGATGCCAAAGAATATGTGAAGAAGTGTGACCGCTGTCAAAAGCATGCACCTGTTGTTAGACAACCTCCCTGAGACTGTTGACCTCTATCAACTCACCCATCCCCTTTGCTATGTGGGGAATGGATATTCTGGGGCCTTTTCCCATGGCCACGGCACAAAGAAAGTTTCTGATTGTAGCCATTGATTATTTCACCAAGTGATTGAAGCCAAACCCTTGGCCAAGATCACAACTAAGCAGGTTGCACAATTCCTGTTGGAAAATATTATGTGCCGATATGGAATTCCCCGTATCCTAGTCACCGATAATGGAACATAATTCAACAACGAGGAATTCAAGAAGTACTGTGAAGAAAATGAGATTGAGTTACGGTTCACCTCTGTGGCTCACCCACAAGCCAATGGGCAAGCTGAGGTAGCAAATCGAATAATCCTGGATGGACTAAAAAAGAGGATCGAGAAGTCAAGAAATAATTGGGTGGATGAGATACTTCCAATATTATGGGCCTATAGGACTACCTGTAGAGTCACGACCGGAGCAACTCCCTTCATGTTGGCATATGGGGCAGAAGCAGTAGTTCCTGTGGAGATATCACATTCCTCTCCAAGGATTCAGGCTTTCAATGCTGTGGAAAATGAGGAAGGACAAAGGTTAGCTCTGGACTTAATCGACGAATTGCGAGATGGAGCACATGCAAAGATAGTAGAGTATCAGAAGAAGGCTTCATTCTACTACAACCTAAGGGTTAAAGAAAGGTTCTTCAAACAGGGCGACCTAGTCTTGAGGAAGGTGGAAGCTTCTGGTATAGGGCAGAAAGGGAAACTTGCCCCAAATTGGGAAGGGCCATATAAGGTCAAGAGTGTACAAGGTAGAGGAACCTACAAGCTGGAGACTATGGATGGTGTTGAAGTCCCGAGAACTTGGCATGCACAAAACCTGAAGGTTTACTATGTGTGAAGCCATTAAACATGATCCTCACTTGTCAAGATGACAAGTAGGTTGAATAGCACCTTGAAGCTTTGATTGCTTAGGATTTACATGTTTTAGCTTTATTTTTTAGGATTATTAGGAGTGGTGTAAGGGATGAATCCCAAGAGTTGCCATAAACTTGTTTTACAATTGTTTAAGTTCATCTTATTATAGAACTATTTGGTGCGTACTATTATATGATTAAGTTTGCTTATCTATTTTAGTACAAGTACAAGGAAAATAGGAGATAGCTTTTAAAAGGCTAGCAAACTAACAGTAAAAGTACTTGAAAAGGATACTAGAAAAGCAAACAAATAACTTAAAATAACATAATAAACCCCGAAGGGTAATAAGTTCTGAATATGACTAAGTCAATACATAGAAAGCCATGATGGGCCAAATAATAAAAACAAACTCCTCAAAGATCCTTGAAAAAGTCATCATCAATGTTTCCTTCATCAGCAGCTGTAGAAGAAGGAATTGGCGTAGGATCAACATCTCGAGGAGAAACAGCTGCGGCCTCAGCAGAAGTAGTAAGAGTAGGCGAAAGAGGAATATCATCAAGAAGAGGCTCTTTCCCAGGAATAACAGGGACTGGATAGGCGGTGAGAGTCACCTCTGGAATCTTCTTCCAAATCTCCTCCACTATCTGCTCCCAACAGCTAGAAAAGGTCTCCGGGAAGTTAGCATCGTACTCAGCATTTTGGACATCCTGAAAGTCCTGAGATGCCTTATACTCAGCTATCACCTCAGCCCGGGCCCTCTGAGCATCCTGCTCCAGCTTATGAACTTTCTCCTTCTCATCCGCCAGCTCCTTCTCTACCTCACGGAAACGAGTGAAGTTGGCCTCGGAAGCCTTGAGGTACCTGTCCCTATCTCTCTCAGCAATAGTTAGGCTAGTCCTCACATCCTTCAAATTGTGAAGGGCAGCCTGGAGATAGGTATTCATCTACACGAGCATATCCAAATACAGTAAGTAAGTATGAAAGAATTAAAAAACAGTTAAAAAAGGAGACGAGGAAGAGGCTTACAGAAGCCACGACCTGAGCACCCAGACGCTCAATCTGTAGGTCATCAGAAGACTCTACAATCTCAGCCCCGTCACGAGGCGTAATCACACTCTCAGACCAAACAACGGCAGCCTCGGAACTCCCTACCACAGTGTCCCTCCTCTGAAGGCCCCAAGTGACGGTGAAAGGAGAGGTATCATCATCAAGGCTAAGAGGCCTCTGGGATAAAAAGGTAGGGATAGCCTCTTGAACTGTGACTGAAGGGCCTGTCACCAATCCTAACCCGCTTGTCGCGGTGGGTCTCAATAGCAGAGCCCTTGGCAGCACGGGCCTCCCGCTTCTTAAATATCGTGTCTAAAGCTGCCCTAGCTGCAGAAAGATACAGGCACGTAATAAGAAGGACAAATAAGGAATTAAGAAAATAGAACAAAAAGGGGAAAGAAATACCCTCAGGACCAAGGTCACTTAGACCTAAACCTTGCAAATTACCCTTTGAAAGGATGAGAGCGCAATGATGCAAGTTATCAGCAGTGATGGCCTTGATGGCCGCATCCTCATCTATCCCCAATTTTAGGTCTCTTAAAGACCCGTCTATACTTTTTGAGAAGTTGGGCCTGAAAAAATGGTCCCAACCCTCCTCAAAATCCAGAAACACATAAAACCACTCGCTCTTCCATGTTGGATACGAGTCAGGGTTGGTGCTAGAAATAAAGCAGGAGCGGGCCGAGGATCTATGAACTATTTTGACCCATCCTTGGTCCTCAGAAGCATTTACAAATTTGAATAAATAACGAAAGACACAAACATTAGGCTCAAAACCGTGTTTACGAGATTGGGCCATATAACAGTGAATAAAACGCCAAGAATTGGGTGTGAGTTGGGTCGGACAGACTCGGGCCTCAGCCAAAAGGTGAGAAACGAAAGGATGAGGAGGAAGATGAAAACCAGCATAGAAGGTTTCCTTATAGACCCGAATGGCCCCAGGCTTTGGGTAGCAGGCCCTATCATTTGGGCCTGGAGCCTCGGCCCTATAAGGGTGAGAAATGCCAAAAAGGCGGGCTATGGTACCTACTTGTTCTGGACCAAATCTAGAAGGATAATTATATGCATCTAAGTGTAACATGTTAGGAAAGGCTTGCCCAAATTCGGTTAAAAGATCCCTAAGAGAAATAACTGAGGAATGTACAAGAGATTTTTTACCTCGGCTGGCCCTGGATGGACGGGCAACAGCTTGGGGAACATGGGAGTGAGATGAATCAGAATCCACCATGGATGAAGACAGAAACCCAGGAAGCTCTTAAAGGTAAGTGAAGAAGATGAAGATTCAAACAGAATCTTCAAAATAAGCCCAGAAAGCGGTGGTGTAGAAAGCCGGAAATCGCTTTGAGGTGGTGATTCTTGAGAGAATAATTGCAGAGTAGAAGTGAAGAAATTTTGTGAAAGTGAAGTGTGAGAAATAAACTCACACTCCACCCCTTATATAGAAGAGCTTAAGGATGCACAAACGTGTCTGGGCCTAAAGAAATGGGCCTAAAAAAGGCGGAAGCCCATAAAATTTGAATTTTGAAAAGATTTATAATCAAAAATCAAAGTTCATTGAAAGAATCAAGGCTCGAAAAGCCTCAACCACGCCCAGAGTGCATGATTCCTAGGCGTGGTACCAAACCTGTCTCCTAGGCGTGGTTGCACAATGCCTAGGATCTATGAACAAATCCGCCTTCAACAACGCCCAGGGTGCATTGTTCTTAGCCGTTGTTAGAAGTGTGGCTCCTAGGCATGGATCAACAACGCCCAGGAAGCATCGGCCTTCAACAATGCCCAGGGTGCATTGTTTCTAGCCGTTGTTAGAAGTGTGGCTCCTAGGCGTGGATCAACAACGCCCAGGAAGCATCAGCCTCTAACAACGCCCAAGATGCAAGTTTCCTAGACGTTGTTAGGAAACTGTCTCCTAGGCGTGGATCAACAACGCCCAGGAAGCATCAACTTCCAACAACGCCCAGGACGCAAGTTTCCTAGATGTTGTTAGGAAACTGTCTCCTAGGCGTGGATCAACAACGCCTAGGATGTATTGAACAGCATAAGTTCTATTTTTTTGATTATTTGATTAATTAGAAAAATGGGTTAAAATAGGGAAAATAAGTAAAACAAAAATCCAAGAAAATTAGGAAAATTAAAAAATAATTTCCAAAAATTATTTTTGTTAAAAATTCTTGAAAAAATTAAGGATAAATCCCAGAAATTAAGGGAAAAATCCAGAAAATTAAGGATAAATCCCAGAAATTAAGGGACAAATCCAGAAAATTAAGGATAAATCCCAGAAATTAAGGGAAAAATCCAGAAATTAGGGAAAAATTCCCGAAAATTCCTGAATAAAAGGAATAGAAATAAATCGCTGTAAATATGTAGGTCGCTCCACACTTTATGCAAAAACGGTACCCTGAAAGGGAATCAACGAACTTAACTTTTGCGAAATCTTATACGGTTTCCCAAAAGTTGGGGGGAAAATGATAGGGATAAATAAATCCTGATTATGTAATTAAATATTACAGTAATTATACATGATTTGGACTGCTAGGCCCAATAAGAAGATGTTTGACATTCAGACCAAAAAGGTCAACACATTGATCAGGCCAGATGGACCAGATCAGGCCTGATGGAACAAAGAAGGCCCAAAAGCCCTGATTATTTATTAATTTCGTAATTAATAAATAAGGGAGGAAAACAGCTATTAAGATAAGTCCTAGTGGGAATATAAATCCTTGTAGATTGGCCTCCAAGGAACCTCATGTGATAAGGAATCAGCTTCCTACTTCCTAGGACTCCTAAGTCTATCCTAATTCAGAGACTTGACCACCAAGTCTCCTATACCAAGTCCAATTCAATGACTCCCCCATCTATATAAGGGGCCTCACCCCACAAATCAGAACTACGTTTTTTGGCTTGATTCTCTAATTCACAGAGATATGTAGGCATCTCGTAAAGGCAGAGTTAAGCTACGAAGCACGAGAGCAGCCATTAAAGGTCTTGAGCTCCCGAATCTTTGTAATAAATACAGCAAATAATAACCTTAGTTTTTTATCCATAACAATAGTTTCGAGCTATAAAATATTATTTTTTAAATTATGTTCAAGGCTCGATAATTGTTATTAAATGACTTTAAAGTCCAATTCGGGTATTCGAACCTTGTTCATTATTTATAAAATGATTCTAATACCCATTTTAAATCCGAAAAATGTTCAAAATTTGTATTAAATACCAGAAAAATCATTTTTAACCCCGAATCTTTTTCAAAAAATTAATTTTATCAAATACCTTGCATCCTAAGTGTTATATGCTATCTGATTAATTTATTATATGGCTATGTATTTATGATTTGACTGTTTTAGTCATAAATTTCAATCCGTAAATCGGATTTGGGTGAAACGAAGGGTAGATAAAACCTTATGACGTCTATATGATGATTAGAATAATATGAGATTGAATATAGATAGATACTTATGATTCCTAGAAGAGTAAGCGAGCTATAGAAAAAGAAAGCAGGTGATCAGCAAATAGAATCGATGCGTAGGAAAGAAAGTAGGTGATCATTAAATAGAAGCGACGCATAGAAAAAGTAGAAAAGTGGTTGTTGAATAGAATTGTTAGACGAGTAAAAGTGAAGTTTAATTTATTTGTGATAAGGCAAGTACTTATAAACCTTTCTCAAAATATATTGTAAATATTTTTAAAGTTTATCATGACATGTTGCAAGTATTCAAAATAGTTCTGTTTTATAGTGTAAGTGCTTTGAATTAGTCAACCTTGAACCCTGATCATATTATTTGATCTTTGAGTTATAAGCCTTATTCTTTGTAAACCCACGACTGTTGATTTTCCAGATATTAAACTTAACCATACAAATACAATACTACTCCCCAAATATATATATATATATATATATACCATATACCAACCACTAAAATAGAATTAATTGAGCATATAGAAACTTATATACCCTATAATACCATGTGACATCAAAGATCTACACCTTGTACAATCATGGAACAATTGTTCATCTTATACATGATTCTTCAAATAGATTGAAGCCGTTCTTCATATATATACCTTGATAAACCCTGATGATACTCATGAATTGATTTATACTCTGAGATAAATGCTTTATCAATGTTAATCATGATTCTGTTTTATTGAATTACAATGTTTATCATATTAACTTATTTTAGAATTGGATAGTTTTCTTTATGTAGACCAGATTCGTGGTTAGACTAGATTCGTGGTCGAATTAGGCCAATGTGTGCCTTGGATCCAGTTTATAGAGTAGAGTCGTGTGCCTTGCTTGGGGTTAGTGCGTGACTGATCAGCAGCCTAACCTTTGTTTTAAAATTTAAAATAAATATCCAATTTTAATGGCTTTCTAACAAGAAACTTGATTCCTATTAATCATCTCAATTAATCATTGTTTAACCTCTATTATTGTTATTATGACTTGTTGAGCTAGTTAGCTCAATCTTGCAAATCTGTTTATATATTCTACAGTTAAAAAGGAAATGGTTGATAGCTAGGTTTCCTACTCCAGTATGCGAGCTAGGATTCCAGGTTGAGTTGGATCGAGCTAGCAAGAGCTTTATATTATAGTTGAGTTATCCAAGATTATAAGAATAATTTCTTTATTAGTTGTAAGTTAAACTAGTTGGTATTTGGTACGATGTAATAAAAGTTAAGGTTGTGGCTTGTTTTCATCCTTTAACTTGTTGCGATCCGTGGTTGTGTAGAGAAGGGTCGTTGCTTATAACATTTTATATACAGGTTTATATATTATATGTATATTGTGAACCCCAAACTTCTGACCTAGGTTTGGAGGGCGCTACACTAATGCTTGATACAAAAGTCAAACATAACCACCGCTGATCAAAACTGAGTACTACATACATACTTAGTCTCACTATACTATAGCTTCCTCTATCTACGTATATCACATATACTACAGAATCCCGGTCCAACTGTCGTACATCAGAACCCTGGCGGAATACGGTGTAACTCCCTTTGAAGGGTCTCAAAAACAGACTGAGAAAGATGAGTGGCCCTATGAAACTCTGTATATGTATGAGTCCCATCATGAATCAATGAATCTAACTCAAGAGAAGTGCTGTAGATGGCCTGCTGAAGTCTCTACCACAATAAGTAATCTGGCTGAAGTGCTGATAAAGTTCCTCTATCCCTCTGATCAAATAATCCCATAATCTCACGATACTGGGATCTCCAATAATGCACATCATCTCTCATGCTATTATACTCATGATAAGGCACAGTGTGCGGCTCTCGAACCTGACCAACTGACTCATGAGACGAAACTCTGTGTATCCATCTAGTCCATAGAACAATCATCCGGAACTATCGGTATGCTTTGATGTCATCTTAATCATCAAGATGCACATCATGATATAAGTATGGTATAATCTATTGGAATATGAATAGAGTATTCCGCGTATCAAGATAAATCAGGAATCGAAGTGAAATGTAAACACAAGAACAATAATTACATATCAGTGTATGTGAATAAGAATTATCAGTGTTTACTGAGTTGAGAATTCAAATAGAAGTAATCAATTCACTATTCTGAATTTAGAATAGGGGAAAAACTTGCCTGTCACGCGATCTACCACAAATATATCACAGTTCTCTAATACTGGCTTGGTCTGTCTCGCTGGAGTCGTCTCTATCAAAGAAAGATACTCATTTAGTCGACACGTATCTTAATCGCGTCTCAAACCAACTTCACGTAGCCCTAATCGTGTACCCATACTCTTACAATTGACTTGTATAATGATTACTAGCAATTAAGACTCGATTAACCACATAATTCATATAGTACATAAGTCATATAGTCAATCTAGGTTTAAAAACATTTTTAGAATTGAAATTGGATCAATATTGACATTATCGGACAAGATCTGGCTCGTTTCTCAATTTGTGAAATATGTTGGACTCGTCTCTATAATTAATAAGGTCTATAAGTAAATAAATATCGAAAGTAGACTCATTTCCAAAATAAATAAAGATTTGAAACTATTTTTAATGAAAATAAATCATTTTTCCGAGTATAAGGGCTTTCGTTTCGTTTAAATCGGACAGACGGTTGAATTATTATTTAATAAATAGGAATAAATCAATTTATTATTCAAAATAATCAATAATTCAAAATAATTGAACCTCAAACATATTTTTAAATAATTATTTGGGAAAATCAAAATTAAAAATGATTTTTCCATAACTTTTGGAATTAAAATGAATTTATAATGAATTATTAAAAATAAATTGATTAATTATCAAAATAATTAATCATTTTTAAATAATTAATAGATAATAAATAAATAAATAATAAATATTTAAATAAATAATTAATTTCAAATTTTAGAAAGTACTTCAGATTTATTTGTAAAATAAATCAATTAATTAATTACATTAATTAATCAATTTATAAAATTAATAAAACTGAAATTTATGATTTATAAAATAAATATAAATAAAAGTAAAATAAAATTTCCAAAATTTTTTTTATCAATATGATTTTGGGGAAAACCGGATCAAAACAAGTTTCAAACCGGGTCTTAATCCGGGTCGCGAAGAACTCAGACAGGTTACCGGCCGGACTTGAATTATCCGGCGACAATACCAGTTTCCGGCGACCTCAATTCCGGTTGCACAGGGGGTTATTCAGCCTCGATTTTAATAGGGTTTTTAATCCTTAACAGCCCAGAAAACCAAACCCCAACTACAAAATCACAAACGATAATTGTATCGCCTTCTCCGACCAAAGTCGAAGAACGCCGGCGACAGTCGCGGCGTTTTCCAGCAAAGTCAACCCAGAACTCGACAAAACTAGCTGCAAATTACTCCTTACTTCGTTATTAAACCAACCTAGTCCAAGAAATTCTCAAACAATCATCACCATGACCGGAAAAACGAAAACGGTGCTTAAGGCGGTGATTTTCCGACGAACTCAAAATGGAAACCATATTCAATGGAACTAGTATCAATCTATCACAAATTTCACGATCTATAACTTTACATCAATCAATTAAATCAAAACAATCTCAAATTAAAATACCAAAATCCGAATTAAAACTCTAAAATTAAAATTGAAAATCAATTATTTTAAACATGAAATCGATAGTAAAATTGGAAAGTAGAGATCATGAGCTTTCGATTGATTACTTACATGATGAATTTCGATCAAAGAAACACCTTGAAATCAAAACTTTAATCCAAGAACTCAAGAACCCTAATTTCTGGAAATTTGGGGATTTTTTTACAAAATTTTCTGATTTTTTATAATTAATTGATAAAAATGAGGCTATTTGTAGTAATTAAAATAATACTCCAAATTAAAATTAAGGCCCTAATTATACATCTAATAAAATTAATTGGCCCTTAATTAATAATTTTTGAGAATTAATTTTTTAAATTTTTAATATTAAATATATACAATATATGTGTCAAAATTTCCCCAAAATTACGAATAATTCAAAAATGCAAAGAAATGGAATAATTGGAAGTCCCTTAATTTTATAAAAATAAAAATATGATTTTTGTGGGGTTTTTTACACCCGAAGGAGCCTGAAAAAGTCATTGTTTGCGAAACGAGAAAATTTCTATAATAACTGTATGTTTAGAATAACGATATAGTAAAAGCCATACTAGTCAAAATAAGGCCAATTATTTTATTTGAAATATCATCTATTAAAACAAAGTTCGGGTCATATAACTTTTGATACGAAAGCTTTTAACATAAAATAAAATATCCGATAAATACCCGGAAAATACCCTGACAACACGGAACATATATAACACATAACAGCTTGGGTTTTATGACTAAATACACTTAATGAAATAATAAAACACATAATTCATCTTTATTATGATATAATACAATCGTAATTTCTCAGTCGTTATATGTGGTATGATAAATTTCCTTAATCAGCAAAAATCAGCAAAAGTTATTATCCATAAGCGTCTCAAAATTTACAAAAATTGGGGTTATTATAATTTTTCAAAATTTTCATGGACATATTTTCTTGGATCCAAGGATGTAGTTCATGAAATCATCATCAATCATATCAGGCTACTCAACAATCATCATGATCTCAAAGTTAGAAGAATCAGGTGTGACAATGAAGCTGAGTTCAAGAATTCTATAATGAGGTTGTTTTGTGAGGAAAATGGTATCATGAATGATTTTTCATATCCAAGGACACCACAACTAAAATGGAGTGGTTGGGATAAAGAACATGTCATTGATTAAAGCTGGAAGAACCATGTTAGAAGAATCAAAGTTACCAACCTATTTTTGGGCTGAGGCTATCAAGAATGCATGATTACACTCAAAATATTTCTTTGATCAATCAAGCCAAAGGCATGACTCCTTATAAATTGTTCAAAAGAAGGAAGCCAACACTGAACTTTCTTCATGTTTGTGGATGCAAGTGCTATATTTTAAGGAATCAAGCTGACCAAAATGGAAAGTTTGATGCAAAAGCTGAATGAAGGTATTTTTGTTGGATATGCTGTTGGAAAAGCATATAGATTCTACAATCTGAGAACCAATACTGTTATGGAATCTGTACATATTGTGTTTGATGATAAAAGATTGAAGGATTGGAAGATGAAGGTTTCCATGAAAGCCTCAAATTTGACAATATTGAGATATACTATGATGATAGTGATGATGAAAATGGTCTAGTAGGAATGACAAAAGGATATTCAGACTTGTCATCAAATGAAGCAACTACAGCCGATGCACTGAGTGCTTCATCCATTAGAAGATAAAGTGTAGCATCCATTGAAAGACAAAGTGCATCATTAGTTGAAAGACAAAATACATAATCTATTGATGTTCATTCTTCAATAGGCGCTGAAAGTCATTCTAGATCAGTGTTTGACAGAACTCAATCTTCAAATCAAAGATCCACCAAATCAGGGGGTATTATCTAGACAACACTTAGTCACACATCAAGACACCAATGAGGTCACTTTATCTAGAGCAAATCTAGATTGGTTGCAAAAGGATACTCTCAAAAAGAGGGAATAGATTTTGATGAGTGTTTGCTCTAGTTGCAAGACTTGAAGCTATTAGAATCTTTCTATCCTATGCAGCCCATGCCAATTTTAGAGTCTATCAAATGGATGTAGAAAGTTCATTTCTGAATGGAGAATTGAAGGAGGAAGTCTATGTTAGCTAACCTCTAGGTTTTGAAGACCCCAACTTTCCAGACTATGTATACTATTTATTGAAAGCACTTTATGGATTGAAGAAAGCACCTTGAGCCTGGTATGACACCTTGTCAAAGTTTCTTTTAGAAAATCACTTCACTAGAGGTACTGTTGACAAAAATCTTTTCTTTAAAAATGTAAATGGCTCTACTATACTTGTTCAAATCTATTTGGATTATATAATATTTGGCTCTACATATGATAACTTTGCAAAAAGTTTTCCAAATTGATGCAAAGCAAATATGAAATGAGCATGATGGGAGAACTAACTTATTTTCTTGATTTACAAGTAAAGCAAGTTAGTGATGGAATATTCATTATTCAAACTAAATATATTTATGATCTTTTAAAAAAGTTTGATTTAATGGATTGATCATCTGCAAAAACTCCCATGGCCACTGCCACTAAACTTGTATTGAACACAACTGAAAATTTTGTGGACATTACAAGTTATAGAGGTATAGTTAGCTCACTTTTATATTTGACAGCTAGTATACCTGATATTATGTTTGCTACATGTCTTTGTGCTAGATTCTAAGCTGATCCTAGGGAATTTCACTTAATAGCTATTAAGAGGATTTTCAGATATCTCAAAAGGCCACCAAATCTTGGCATTTGGTTCCCTAGAGATTCTGGTTTTGATCTAATTGGCTATTCAGATGCAAATTATGCAGGTTACAAGATTGATACAAAAAGTACAATAGAGACATGTCAATTTCTAGGAAATAAGTTAGTATCCTGGTTTAGTAAGAAAGAAAACTCAGTTTCTACTTCCACACCTGAGGTTGAATACATTTCTGCTGGCAGTTATTGTGAAGAGATTCTATGGATGAGAAATCAATTATTGAATTATGGTCTACATGTAGACAAAATTCCAATCTTCTGTGATAACAAAAGTGCCATTGCTGAAAATCTTGTGCATCATTCAAGGATAAAGCACATTGACATCAAGTATCACTTCATAAGGGAACATGTTATGAATGGTACCGTGGAACTTCATTTTGTTCCAAGTGAGCAGCAAATTGGAGACATCTTTACCAAGCCACTTGATGAATCAATATTTACTAGGTTGGTAAGTGATTTAGGTATGCTAAACTACTCTTAATTTACAATTATTGATTTCTATACAACCTGTAATGCATCCAGAAATAAATTTGATTTTCTTGATCAAGTCATGAAAAAGTGAAATTTTGGCTAAGTCAAAATTACTCTTTCGATGGATATTCCTTATCCGCTGAAAGTTAAATATATTTCTGGATACATTGTCCTTAACCAGATAATGGTATCTTTGACATTCGTTGATTTCTATCAATCATGACCGTTAGTTCTAAAACATCATTTGTTGAAACATGCTTATAGTCGTGTATGTATATGTTGATGGACAATTTCGGAATTTTTACAGTTTACTTTATTTTTAAACGATTGTTTTTGGCATAAATCATGGGATATTTATTTTAATCATTTATGTGCCTTAATTTGAGAAAGTACAAAAGCTAGTTCACTTTCAAATCTCACTTTTATTTCTCTTTAACTGTTCAAGATAAATTTTACTCCCCTTCTTCTCAAAACCATCTTTCTCTTTGTAACTGCAAACTAAGCATCAATGGCGTCGGTTTTAAATATTATGTCTCAGACTGGGTTCGTATATGAGAAGAACAACTTCGTTGCTCTGGTGGACAAGAGCGTTTCTCATGAGGACTATCACAAAATGATGGATTTCATATGCAACTATAAACTCAAGTATTCTATGCTCGAGTCATTAGTCATCTACTATGAAGTTGGTGAAGAGATATAGACTATTTTTGTCTTCAACTCCAAGGATATGACTATTGCCTTCGCTCTCAAAGATAATAACTATTGTATCAACTGTGATGAGATTCAAACATGCTTCAAACTGTTAGAAAATAACACAAACACTCCACACACTGATGTTGATGTAATTAACATGCTTAAGTCCATGGGTTATGCCTTATATACTAATAGTCTAGGCAGTATTAAAAGAAAAGGACTTAGGAAGGAATGGAGCTATTTGTGTGATACCTTTATGAAAGTGTAGTCTGGTAAAATAAGTAATTTTGAAGCTGTTACTTTTGAATTAATCAACATGTTGTATATGCTCATATATGATAGATATTTTTAGATGAGTACGAGTGAAGTTTGAATCATTTGTGATAAGGCAAGTACTTCTAAACCTTTCTCGAGATATAGTGCAAATATTTTTAAAGTTTATCATGACATGTTGCTAGTATTCAAAATAGTTCTGTTTTATATTGTAAATGCTTTGAATTAGTCAACCTTGAACCCCGATCATATCATTTGATCTTTAAGCTGTAAGCCTTATTCTTTGTAAACCCCCGACTGTTGATTTTCCAAATATTAAACTAAACCATACAAATACAATACTACTCCCCAAATACATATACACCATATACAAACCACTGAAACAGAATTAATTGAGCATACAGAAACTTATATATCCTATAATACCCTGTGACATCAAACATCTACACATTGTATAAACATTGAACCATTTTTCATCTAATACCTTATTCTTCAACTAGATTGAAGTCATTCTTCATATATATATCTTGATAAACCCTGGTTATACTCATGAATTGCTTTATACTTTGAGATAAATGTTTTATCACTGTTAATCATGATTCTGTTTTATGGAATTACAATGTTTATCATATTGCCTTGTTTTAGAATTTGATAGTTTTCTTTATGTGGACCAGATTCGTGGTCAGACTAGATTCGTGGTCGAATTAGGCCAATGTGTGCCTTGGATCCAGTTTATAGAGCAGAGTCGTGTGCCTTGATCGGGGTTAGTGCGTGACTGATCAGCAGCCTAATCTTGGTTTTAAAATTTAAAATGAATATCCAATTCTAATTGCTTTCTGAAGAGAAACTTGATTCCTCTGAATCATCTCAATTGATCATTGTTTAACCTCTGTTATTGTTATTATGACTTGCTGAGCTAGTTAGCTAACTCTTACGAATCTGTTTGTATATTCTACAGTTAAAAAGGAAATGGTTGATACCGAGGTTTCCCAGTCCAGTGTGCGAGCTAGGATTCCAAGTTGAGTTAGATCGAGCTAGCAGGAGCTTTATATTGCAGTTGAGTTATGCAAGATTATTAGAATAATTTCTTTATCAGTTGTAAGTTAAACTATTTGGGATTTGGTATGATGTAATAAAAGTTAAGGGTGTGGCTTATTTTCATTACTTTAACCTATTGCAATCCGTAGTTTTGTAAAGAAGGGTCGTTGCTTATAATATTAATATTTTATATACAGGTTTATATATTGTATGTGTTTATGGACCCCAAACTTCTGACCCGGGTTTGGAGGGCACCACAGGTTTGGTATGAGAGCTACAAGTTATAAGTCACTGACACAAGCCTAGATTTTTGAGAATGGGTAGAGGGTTAGGATTAGAAGTAAGGAATAGAAAGATAGGACATCATGAGGTTGAGTACGAATGCATAGCAGGTTTTCGATACGATTCGTGTGGCGATTCAAGATTCTTATCTTGCAATGTGATATCCAGATAACGGCAATGGCAGATCCTATTTTCCTTATATCATTTGATCATTTGAAGCCTTCTGTTCGCGGACCGTCATCTCCACCCCAATTTCATTCACACCTTTTTCTTCTATCAGTATTAGATGTATTACCTCTTGTTATGACAACTACACCTTTTCAAGCTATTCTATCACCCCTGATGTGAGACCACCTATTTGAGGCCCTCACCTGCTGATTCTGGTTCTACCAGACCTCCAGCTATGAGTGCATCTTTTTAGTTTACCCTACACCCTATTCTATACCATCAGATTAAGACCTATCTTATGTGGCAACAGCACCTACAAGGATGGATTCGAGAGCTACAGTATATTGTAAATACTGAGGTATTAAGAAAGGTGAGAAGGAGTTTAAAAAGAGAATTCATGTGTTCCGGAGAATAGCTGCTACCAGGTTAAATGGAGCTACTAGTGAATATGCCACCCATGATTATCTTGTGAAGTGAGCTAGATGGATTTTAATGGAGTTTGAGAAGATTGGAGAGCTAGAGTTTTCTTTGAGTTAGATGATGGTATTATGACGAATGTGATATGTATAATAGCAATGTAATGTAATACCAGCAGACTTTGTTTTATAGAATAGAACAAAGTATTGGAACCAGGGCATATGACAAGGATTGTAAAGCACCAGCCCCAGTCAGTGATGCGCTAATAATCAAGGGATCTACTCTGATAATGAATAAGTCTCCAAGAGCGAGAGTTTACGATATGTTTGTGAGTAACAGAATATGGATGTGACGGCAGGTATGAGTATTGTGAATACCTTATGTGTTAAAGTATTAGTAGATGTGGGAGAAACTTGATCGTTTATTTCTCAAGGTTTTGTTGATAAGATGAATTACCTTGTTGAATTTTTAAATGAGATCATGACCATAAAACTGGCAAATCAAGAACGTGTAATTGTTAAATAAGTGTGTACCAATTGCAAAATTGAGATTTCTGGAAATAAGTTAGTGCTGATGTGATTCTATTTAAGATAGGAGAACTTCACATTATTCTAGAAAATGGACTAACTATTGAAGCATGATGCTCAGATAGACCGACGTGATAAGAGGATAATTCTGAAGACGCCAGGTGAGAAGTGGTGACGTTTAGAGATCAAAGGCAAGTAAAGAAGCTTTTAACAATGATTCAAACCAAAAGGTTACGGTGGCAAAAATTGTGAGCACTATGTTGATTATGTGATAAATAGAAATCAGGAGCCAGTAAAACTTGAAGATTCCTAGAAATCAATGAGTTTTAGATGTGTTTCCAAACGAGTTAACATGATTTTCTCTAAATAGAAAAATTGAGTATGCGATTGACGTAGCACCTGGAACAAAACCAGTATCCGAGGCCCCGTACAGAATGGCAGTAGTGAAAGAAAGGAGTTGGCAAAGCAGTTGCAAGAATTGTTAGAGAAAGGAGTGATTAGACCCACTGTATCCTCATGAGATGCACCGGTATTATTTGTTAAGAAGAAGGACGGAAGTATGAGGTTATGCATCGATTATCGGGAGCTCAATAAGCTTACAATAAAGAATAAGTATCCATTACCTCGAATCGATGATCTGTTTGACCATTTAAAGGGAGCCAAGTATAATTTTTAAGATTGATTTGAGATCCGGATATCACTAATTGAAGATTAAACCAGAAGATATACCGAAGACAACTTTTAGAACAAGGTACGGTCATTATGAAGTCTTAGTGATGTCTTTTGAATTAACCAATGCCCTAGCAGCGTTTATGGACTTGATGAAGAGAATCTTCAAGGAATATTTGGACAAGTTTTTCATTGTGTTTATAGCTAATATTTTGATTTAATCGAAGACAGTAGAAGACCATGTGGAGCATGTGAGGATATCTTTGGAAATTTTAAAAAAGGAGAAGTTGTATGTTAAATTTTCAAAGTGTGAGTTTTGCACAGAAAGATCAGTCTTAGGGCACATATTCAGTAACGAAGGAATCAAAGTGGACCCGAAAAATATATATGCTATTACGAATTGGGAAAGGCCAAAAACACCAACAGAAGTGAGAAGTTTCTTGGGATTAGCGGGATATTATAGACGATTTGTTCAGAATTTCTCGAAGATTGTGACGCCTTTAACAAAGCTTACTAAGAAAAAAGAGAAGTTTAAATGGAACGAGAAGTGTGAAGAAAGTTTTCATGAATTGAAGAAGAGATTGATCATAGCACCTGTTTTGTCACTTTTAGATAATCAAGGAAACTTTGGAATCTGTAGTGATGCTTCTCATAAGGGATTAGGTTGTGTTTTAAAGCAGCACGACAAGGTTATTGCATATACATCGAGCCACAGTATTCACTTTGAAGATTTGGAGACATTATCTATATGGAGAAAGATGTGAGATTTATACATATCATAAAAGTTTAAAATACATTTTCACGCAAAAAGAACTCAACATGAGGAAAAGAAGGTGGTTGGACTTGATCAAGGACTACGACTGTGCGATTAACTATCACCCAGGCAAAGAAAATGTTATGTCAGATGCGTTAAGTCGAAGTGACAAATTGAACGTGTTGACAGTACCCGAGGAATTATACAAGGAATTTCCGAAATTGGAATTGAACATCAGAGTTTACAAGCCTAATGAAGCAAAGGTGTATAGTATAACTTTTCAGCCAGAATTACAAGAGAAGATAAAGAAGTATCAGGAAGAAGTAATGGATCACGACAGTTGGTAGGAGAGGAGTTGTGATACTGAAAAGGATGGTAAAGGTATTCTCAGATTTTCTTCCAGAATTTGGATTCCATCAGTGACAGAATTTTACAGGAAGCTCAAAATTCAAGGTATTCAATCCATCCAGGGAGTACTAAGATGTACAAAGATTTAAAAGAAAATTATTGGTGGCCATATATGAAGAGAGAAATTGGGGAATGGGTCAGGAAATGTTATATATGTTAGAGAGTTAAAGTGGAGCACCAGAGACGAAGTGGACTATTGCAACCATTAGAGATTCCAGAATGGAAGTGGGAACATATTGCTATGGATTTCATAGTTGGATTACCAATGACAAAAGTGAACCACGATGCCATTTGGGTTATAGTGGATAGACTTACTAAATAAGCTCATTTTCTACCTATTAATGAAAGGTTTTCATTGGACAAGTTGGTTCACATGTATCTGAAAGAGATAGTAGTTCGTCATGGAGTTCCTGTGTCTATCGTATCCGATCGAGATCCAAGATTTAATTCGATATTTTGGAGAAGTTTTCAAGAATGTTTGGGAACTAGATTGAATATGAGTATATCTTACCATCCGCAGATTGATGACCAAAGCGAAAGAACGATTCAGACCATTGAGGACATGTTTCGTGTTTGTGCCATTAATTTCAAAGGAAGTTGGGACGAGCATTTACCCTTAGTAGAATTTGCTGACAATAATAGTTACCATGCCAGCATTGGGATGCCACCCTACGAAGCTCTTTATGGACGTAAATGTCGATTACCCGTATATTGGGATGAAATAGAAGAACGCAAGATACTTGGACCTAAATTGGTGCAAAAAACAAAAGAAGTTGTTGAAGTTATTCAGAAAAGGTTAATTGTGGCCCAAGATCGTCAGAGAAAATATGCAGATCAATCAAGGAAAGATATGGAATTCGAAGACGGAAATTTAGTATTGTTGAAAGTTTCACCGTGGAAAGGATTGACTAGATTCAGAAAAAAAGGAGAGCTGAGTCCTAGATACGTTAGACCTTTTGAGATTTTGAAGCGTGTCGGCAAGGTAGCCTATGAACTGGCATTACCCCCGCATATGGAGCACATTCATAATGTCTTTCATGTATCAATGCCTAAGAAGTATAATCTATATTCCGGACATTTAATTGAGTACGAGCCGATAGAACTTCAGGCTGATTTATCTTATGTAGAGAGTCCAATAGAGATTCTAGAGAAGAGAGAGAAGGTGTTAAGAAATAAAGTTGTAAAGTTAGTAAGAGTATTATGGAGAAACCCAAGGGTTGAAAAATCAACTTGGGAGCTAGAAAGTGATATGCGAGAAAAGTACCCTCATTTGTTTTCTTAGGAGATTCTGAGGACGGAATCCTTTTAAGGGGGAAGGATGTAATATCCGGGATATATCGTTTAATTATTTTTATTAATAAATTAATATTTTGTGATTATGATATAAATTTTTGGTGAATTATCTGTTAAGTGGTATCTGTGTTTGGATATTTAAATATGATAAAATTTGAGTATTTTAATTTTTATATGTCCAAAATAAAGTATAGATAATTGTGGTATTTTTCTATTAATTTTTATGTTGTTATATGATTTTATAAATAATTTATGAATTTAATAAATTATTTTTCTGAGTCTTATATACTATTTTTTATAATCCGGAACCAACCGACTTCAACCGTTTTTACATTTTTACAACCTGGAAGTCTCGGGAAAACTTAACCCTAACCTAATTGCAATATTCCGAGCATTTTCCATATTTTGGCTTTTTCGATCCGGAGTACAGTTTTCCCTGTGCGGGACCCGGAACAAAATTTTCGATACAATATTCATTTCGGTAAATCGATAAATCTCGTATTTTTGAGAAACGGGATCTTTTGATTAAACTATTATATTATCTTCTCGTACTTAGTATAACCAAAGCGCTGAGACCAAGTCTGTATTTACAAAATTTATAGGTTTGGATAAATATCCTAAAACCGGTACCGATTTGGATCTATTTTGTCAAATAAACATTATATTTTATATCCGATACGATCCAACGGGGTACCAATATTCCGTAAAATATAAATAGCCGATACAATATCATATTTTGTACGGATAATCATTTGTAAACAGTAAAATTATATAATTTTCAGAGAAAACCCCTAAAATTTATCGCGTTCTTCATAATCAAACAAGGATTCGAAGGTGTTATTGAACTCCGATTTGGGCGTGCAAGTAGCCGAATCGAAGCTCTTGACGAGTACAATCAAGTTCTACAATCTGTACCACTCCAGAAATATCAAGTAATTTTCTGTTTATTTTATTAAATTCGAATTTAATTAGATTTAAATTAGGAATTTTTTATTCTAATGTTGTTTATGTGAATTTGATGATTGGTAGAGAATTGAATTCTGAGCATATTGATATATCATATGCTTGATTTGGAGGTCAGTAACATGTTTGAAATTGAATTTGATTATCGAAATTAAGAAATAAGGGTTTTTAAAACTATGAATGTTCTTAATTAGAATTGGGAACTTTAGATTTGTTGATTCTCGGTTAATTGTAAGGGTATCAGTGTGTTGGGCTTGTCTAGGAGAATCAATTTATGTAATTTTATGTATTGGTGGAGCTTGGAATCAACCTGGCCGGGGAGCTTCGAGCTTCGCTGGAGTAATAGTCGTTTTGGCCGGAAAATGGAGTTCAAGTGTTATGAACAAGAAGTAAGAGTGTTTCTAAATTACTCTCATGAATTGGAATCGATTGATGCAAAAAATCATATCAAACAATTCGTGAATCGCCACGATTTAGTTGGTCGGAGAACCGGCTATCACCGAAATCTGGGAATTATGCGGCGGGTCGGGACTATTCTTCGCGACCCGGTTCCTGACCCGTCTGCGACCCAGTTTTGATCCTCTTTCTGCTGAGATTTATTTCCAAAACATGTTTCTGAATATTCTTCTTATAAATAATTTAAAAATCCATTATTTAATTTCTTAAAATTTATTTTTTAATTCCTAAAATCATTATTTTAATTCTGAAAATTATTTTTAATTCACAAATAAATCTGAATTATTTAATTAATTAATTTTAGTTAATAATTAATTATTTAATTGATCAATTAAATTAAATATTAATTAATTAATTGATTTAATTAGTTATTAATTAATTTTAATTGATTATTTAATGACTTCATTTAATTTAAAAATTCTGAAAAATAGTTTCGAGCTTTAAAATATTTTTTTAAAATTATGTTCAAGGCTCGATAATTATTATTAAATGTCTTTAAAGTCTGATTCGGGTATTCGAACCATGTTCATTATTTATAAAATGATTTTAATACCCATTTTAAATCCGAAAAATGTTCAAAAATTCGTATTAAATACCAGAAAAATCATTTTTAACCCCGAATCTTTTTCGAAAAATCATTTTTATCAAAAACCTTGCATGTTATGTGCTATCTGATTAATGTGTTATATGGCTATGTGTTTATGATTTGACTGTTTTAGTCATAACTTTCAATCCGTAAATCGGATTTGGGTGAAACGAAGAGTAGATAAAACCTTATGACGTCTATGTGACGATTAGAATAATATAAGATTGAATATAGATAGATACTTGTGATGCCTAGCAGAGTAAGCGAGCCATAGAAAAAGAAAGAAGGTGATCAGCAAATAGAATTGATGTGTAGGAAAGGAAGGAGGTGATCAGTAAATAGAGACGAGTACAAGTGAACTTTGATTTATTTGTGATAAGGAGTACTTATAAACCTTTCTCGAGATATATTGTAAATATTTTTAAAGTTTATCATGACATATTTCCAGTATTCAAAATAGTTTTGTTTTATAGTGTAAGTGCTTTGAATTAGTCAACCTTGAACCCTGATCATATCATTTGATCTTTGAGTTGTAAGCCTTATTCTTTGGAAACCCCCGACTGTTGATTTTCCAGATATTAAACTTAACCATATAAATATAATACTACTCCCCAAATATATATATACCATATACCAACCACTAAAACAGAATTAATTGAGCATACAGAAACTTATATACCCTTATAATACCATGTGACATCAAAGATCTACACCTTGTATAATCATTGAACCATTATTCATCTGATACCTGATTCTTCAAATAGATTGAAGCCATTCTTCATATATATACCTTGATAAAACCTGTTGATACTCATGAATTGATTTATACTCTGAGATAAATGCTTTATTAATGTTAATCATGATTCTGTTTTATTGAATTACAATGTTTATCATATTTACTTATTTTAGAATAGGATAGTTTTCTTTATGTAGACCAGATTCGTGGTTAGACCAGATTCGTGGTCGAATTAGGCCAATGTGTGCCCTGGATCCAGTTTATAGAGTAGATTCATGTGCCTTGATCGAGTTTAGTGCGTGACTGGTCAACAGCCTAACCTTGGTTTTAAAATTTAAAATAAATATCCAATTCTAATTGCTTTCTAACAAGAAACTTGATTCCTATGAATCATCTCAATTAATCGTTGTTTAACCTCTATTATTTTTATTATGACTTGTTGAGCTAGTTAGCTCACTCTTGCGAATTTGTTTGTATATTCTACATTTAAAAAGGAAATGGTTGATAGCGAGGTTTCCCAGTCCAGTATGCGAGCTAGGATTCCAGGTTGAGTTGGATCGAGCTAGCAGGAGCTTTATATTATAGTTGAGTTATGCAAGATTGTAAGAATAATTTCTTTATAAGTTGTAAGTTAAACTGGTTGGTATTTGGTATGATGTAATAAAAGTTAAGGTTGTGGCTTATTTTCATACTTTAACATGTTGCGATCCGTGGTTGTGTAAATAAGGGTCGTTGCTTATAACATTTTATATATTATATGTGTGTTGTGAACCCCAAACTTCTAACTTGGGTTTGGAGGGCGCCACATTAATGCTTGATACAAAAGTCCAACATAACCACCGCTGATCAAAACTGAGTACTACACACATACCTAGTCTCATTATACTATAGCTTTCTCTATTTATATATACCACATATACTACAGAATACGGTCCAACTGTCGTACATCAAAACCCTGGCAGAATACGGTCTAACTCCCTTTGAAGGGTCTCAAAAATAGACTGAAAAAGATGATTGGCTCTTTGAAACTCTGCATATGTATGAGTCCCATCATGAATCAATGCATCTAACTCAAGAGAAGCGTTGTAGACGGCCTACTGAAATGTCTACCTCAATAAGTAATCTGGCTGAAGTGCTGATAAAGGTCCTCTATCCCTCTAATCAAATAATCCCATAATCTCACGATACTTGGTTCTCCAATAATGCACATCATCTTTCATGCTTTATACTCATGATAAGGCACAGTGTGCGGCTCTCGAACCTGACCAACTGACTCTTGAGACGGAACTCTGTGTATCCATCCAGTCCATAGAACAAACATCCAGAACTATCGGTATGCTATGATGTCATCTTAATCATCAAAATACACATCATGATATAAATATGGTATAATCTATTAGAATATGAATAGAGTATTCCGAGTATCAAGAGAAATCAGGAATTGAAGTGAAATGTAAACAAAAGAACAATAATTGGGTATCAGTGTATGTGAATAGGAATTATCAGTGTTTACTAAGTTGTGAATTCAAATAGAAGTAATCAATTCACTATTCTGAATTTAGAATAGGGGAAAAACTTTCCTGTCACGTGATCTACCGCAACTATATCACAGTTCTCTAATACTGGCTCGGTCCGTCTCACTGGAGTCGTCTCTATCAAAAAAAATACTCATTTAGTCGACACGTATCTTAATCGCGTCTCAAACCAACTTCACGTAGCCCTTATCATGTACATGTACTCTTACAATTGACTTGTATAATGATTACTAATAATTAGGACTCGATTAACCACATAATTCACATAGCACATAACTCACATAGTCAATCTAGGTTTAAAAACATTTGTAGAATTGAAATTGGATCAATATTCATATTATCGGACAAGATCTGGCTCGTTTCTTAATTTTCGAAATTTGTTGGACTCGTCTCTATAATTAATAGGGTCTATAAGTAAATAAATATCGAAAGCCGACTCGTTTCCAAAATAAATTAAGGTTTGAAACTATTTTTAATGAAAATAAATCATTTTTCTGAGTCTGAGGGCTTTCGTTTCGTTCAAATCGGACAAACGGTTCAATTATTATTTAATAAATAGAAATAAATCAATTTATTTTTTAAAATAATCAATTATTCAAAATAATTGAACCTCAAACATATTATAATAATTATTTGGGAAAATCAGAATTAAAAATGATTTTTCCATAGCTTTTGGAATTAAAATGAATTTATAACGAATTATTGAAAATAAATTGATTAATTATCAAAATAATTAATCATTTTTAAATAATTAATAGATAATAAATAAATAATAAATAGTTAAAGAAATAATTAATTTCAAATTTTAGAAAGTATTTCAGATTTATTTGTAAAATAAATCAATTAATTAATTACATTAATTAATCAATTTATAAAATAAATAAAACAGAATTTTATGATTTATAAAATAAAAATAAATACAAGTAAAATAAAATTTCCAAAAACAATTTTATGAAAATGATTTTGGGGAAAACCGGATCAAAACAGAGTTTCAAACCGGGTCTGAATCAGGGTCGCGAAGAACTCAGACGGGTCACCGGCCGGACTTCAATTATCCGGCGACAATACTAGTTTCTGGTGACCTCAATTCCGGTTGCACAGGGGGTTATTCAGCCTCTATTTCATAGGGTTTTTAATCCTTAACAGCCAAGAAAACCAAATCCCAACTACAAAATCAATGAAGATAATTGTATCGTCTTCTCCGACCAAAGTCGAAGAACGCCGATGACAGTCGCGGCGTTTTCCAGCAACATCAACCCAGAACTCGACAAAACTAGCTGCAAATTACTTCTTACTTCGTTATTAAACCAACCTAGTCCAAGAAATTCTCAAACAATCATCACCATGACCGAAAAAACTGAAAACGTCGCTTAAGACGGCGATTTTCCGACGAACACAAAATGGAAACCATATTCAATTGAACTGGTATCAATCTATCACAAATTTCACGATCTATAACTCTACATCAATCAATTAAATCAAAGCAATCTCAAATTAAAATACCCAAATCCGAATTAAAACCCTAAAATTAAAATTGAAAATCAATTAATTTAAACATGAAATCGATAGTAAAATTGGAAAGTAGAGGTCATGAGCTTTCGATTTATTACTTACATGATGAATTTCGATCACAGAAATACCTTGAAATCAAAACTTTAATCCAAGAACTCAAGAACCCTAATTTCTGGAAATTTGGGGATTTTTTTTCAAAATTTTCTGATTTTTATAATTAATTAATAAAAATGAGGTTATTTATAGTAATTAAAATAATACTCCAAATTAAAATTAAGGCCCTAATTATACATCTAATAAATTTAATTGGCCCTTAATTAATAATTTTTGAGAATTAATTTTTAAAATTTTTAATATTAAATATATACAATATATATGTCAAAATTTCCCCAAAATTACGAATAATTCAAAAATGCAAAGAAATGAATAATTGGAAGTCCCTTAATTTTATAAAAATAAAAATATGATTTTTGTGGGGTTTTTTACACCCGAAGGAGCTTGAAAAAGTCATTGTTTGCGAAACTGAGAAAATTTCTAAAATAACTAGATGTTTAGAATAACGATATAGTACAAGCCATACTAGTCAAAATAAGGCCAATTATTTTATTTGAAATATCATCTATTAAAACAAAGTTCAGGTCATACAACTTTTGATACGAAAGCTTTTAACATAAAATAAAATATCCGATAAATACCCGGAAAATACCCTGACAACACGGAACATATATAACACATAACAGCTTGGGTTTTATGACTAAATATACTTAATGACATAATAAAACACATAATTCATCTTTATTAGGATATAATACAATTTTAATTTCTCAGTCGTTATACGTGGTATGATAAATTTCCTTAATCAGCAAAAATCAGCAAAAGTTATTATCCATAAGGGTCTCAAAATTTACAAAAATTGGGGTTATTATAATTTTTCAAAATTTTCATGGACATATTTTCTTGGATCCAAGGATGTAGTTCATGAAATCATCATCAATCATATCAGGCTAATCAACAATCATCATGATCTCAAAGTTAGAAGAATCCTATAATGAGGTTGTTTTGTGAGGAAAATGGTATCATGAATGATTTTTCATATCCAAGTACACCACAACAAAATGGAGTGGTTGGGATAAAGAACATGTCATTGATTAAAGCTGGAAGAACCATGTTAGAAGAATCAAAGTTACCAACCTATTTTTGGGCTGAGGCTATCAAGAATGCATGTTACACTCAAAATATTTCTTTGATCAATCAAGCCAAAGGCATGACTCCTTATAAATTGTTCAAAAGAAGGAAGCCAACACTGAACTTTCTTCATGTTTGTGGATGCAAGTGCTATATTCTAAGGAATCAAGCTGACCAAAATGGAAAGTTTGATGTAAAAGCTGATGAAGGTATTTTTGTTGGATATGCTGTTGGAAAAACATATAGATTCTACAATCTGAGAACCAATACTGTTATGGAATCTGTATATATTGTGTTTGATGATAAAATATTGAAGGATTGGAAGATGAAGGTTTCCATGAAAGCCTCAAATTTGACAATGTTGAGATATACTATGATGATAGTGATGATGAAAATGGTCTAGTAGGAATGACAAAAGGATATTCAAACTTGTCATCAAATGAAGCAACTACAGCCGATGCACTGAGTGCTGCATCCATTGGAAGATAAAGTGTAGCATCCATTGAAAGACAAAGTGCATCATCAGTTGAAAGACATAATACATAATCCATTGATGATCATTTTTCAATAGGCGATGAAAGTCATTCCAGATCAGTGTTTGACAGAACTCAATCTTCAAATCAAAGATCCACCAAATCAGGGGGTATCATCTAGACAACACTTAGTCATACATCAAGACACCAATGAGGTCATTTCATCTAGAGCAAATCTACCACCTCAAAAAAATGGACTAAGAATCATCCATTTGAACTGATCATTGGTGATGTAACATCTAGGGTCAACTCAAGATGAATGTCTGTATAGTAGCTTTCTATCACTGGAAGAACCAAAGAAGGTAGAAGAGGCTCTAATGGATCCAGATTTGGTTTTAGCTATGCAGGAAGTGCTAAACCAATTTGAAAGAAATAAAGTATGGAAGCTGGTAACCATACCTAAAAACAAGAAATCTATTGATACTAAGTGGGTATTCAAAAACGAGATGGATGAAAATGGCATAGTCATAGGGAACAAACCTAGATTGGTTGCAAAATGATACTCTCAAAAAGAGGGAATAGATTTTGATGAGTGTTTGCTCCAGTTGCAAGACTTGAAGCTATTAGAATCTTTCTATCCTATGCAGCCCATGCCAATTTTAGAGTCTATCAAATGGATGTAAAAAGTGCATTTCTGAATGGAAAATTGGAGGAGGAAGTCTATGTTAGCCAACCTCTAGGTTTTGAAGACCCCAACTTTCCAGACTATGTATACTATTTATTAAAAGTACTTTATGGATTGAATAAAGCACCTTGAGTCTGGTATGACACCTTGTCAAAGTTTCTTTTAGAAAATAACTTCACTAGAGGTACTGTTGACAAAAATCTTTTCTTTAGAAATGTAAATGGCTCTACTATACTTGTTCAAATATATTTGGATTATATAACATTTGGCTCTACAGATGATAACTTTGTAAAAAGTTTTCTAAATTGATGCAAAGCAAATATGAAATGAGCATGATGGGAGAACTAACTTATTTTCTTGATTTACAAGTAAATCAAGTTAGTGATGGAATATTCATTATTCATTAATTGATCATCTGCAAAAACTCCCATTGCCACTGCCACTAAACTTGAATTGAACACAGCTGAAAAGTCCTGTGGACATTAAGTTATAGAGGTATAGTTGGCTAACTTTAATATTTGACAGCTAGTAGACCTGATATTATATTTGCTACATGTCTTTGTGCTAGATTCTAAGCTGATCCTAGGGAATTTCACTTAATAGATATTAAGAGGATTTTCAGATATCTCAAAAGGACACCAAATCTTGGCATTTGGTACCCTAGAGATTCTGGTTTTGATCTAATTGGCTACTCAGATGCAGATTATTGCAGGTTACAAGATTGATAGAAAAAGTACAATAGAGACATGTCAATTTCTAGGAAATAAGTTAGTATCCTGGTTTAGTAGGAAAGAAAACTCAGTTTCTACTTCCACAGCTGAGGTTGAATACATTACTGCTGGCAGTTATTGTGAAGAGATTCTATGGATGAGAAATCAGTTATTGAATTATGGTATACATGTAGACAAAATTCCAATCTTCTGAGACAACAAAAGTGCCATTTCCATTACTGAAAATCTTGTGCATCATTCAAGGATAAAGCACATTAACATCAAGTATCACTTCATAAGGGAACATGTTATGAATGGTACTGTGGAACTTCATTTTGTTCCAAGTGAGCAGCAAATTGCAGACATCTTTACCAAGCCACTTGATGAATCAATATTTACTAAGTTGGTAAGTGATTTAGGTATGCTAAACTACTCTTAATTTACAATTATTGATGTCTATGCAACCTATAATGCATCCAGAAATAAATTTGATTTTCTTGATCAAGTCATGAAAAAGTGAAATTTTGGCTAAGTCAAAATTACTCTTTCGATGGATATTCCTTATCCGTTGAAAGTCAAATATATTTCTGGATACATTATCCTTCAACGGATATCTTTGACTTTCGTTGATTTCTATCAATCATGACCGTTAATTCTAAAACATCATACATTGAAACATACTTACAGTCGTGTATGTATATGTTGATGGACAGTTTCAGAATTTTTACAGTTTACTTTATTTTTTAACGGTTGTTTTTGGCATAAATCATGGGATATTTATTTTAATCATTTGTGTGCCTTAATTTGAGAAAGTGTAAAAGCTAGTTCATTTTCAAATCTCACTTTTATTTCTCTTTAACTATTCAAGATAAATTTTACTCCCCTTCTTCCCAAAACCATCTTTCTCTCTGTAACTGCAAACTAAGCATCAATGGTGCCAGTTGTAAATATTATGTCTCAGACTGGGTTCGTATATGAGAAGAACAACTTCGTTGCTCTGGTGGACAAAAGCGTTTCTCATGAGAACTATCACAAAATGATGGATTTCATAAGCAACTATAAACTCAAGTATTCTATGCTCAAGTCATTAGTCATCTACTGTGAAGTTGGTGAAGAGATATAGACTATTGTTTTCTTCAACTCTAAGGACATGACTATTGCCTTCACTCTAAAAGGTAATAACTATTGTATCAACTGTGATGAGATTCATGCATGCTTCAAACTGTCAGAAAATAACACAAACACTCTACACACTGATGTTGATGTAATTAACATGCTTAAGTCCATGGGTTATGCCTTAGATACTAATAGTCTAGGCTATTTGTGTCATGCCTTTATGAAAGTGTAGTCTGGTAAAATAAGTAATTTTGAAGCTGTTACTTCTGATTTAATCAACATGTTGTATATGCTCATGTCTGATAGATATTATAAGTTTAGAAATTGTGTCATGCTAGAGATAGGGTATAAGTTAGGGGATGTTAAAAAGAGGCCTATGAATGTGTGTTATGCTAGCTTTTTTATGATGGTGGATAACCATGTTTCTAAGGACCTACAAATTGAGAACCCATCTAACAAACTAGATTGTTGGGTTCAAGAGAAAAGGGTCCTTATAGACCTCATAAGGAAGAACCTCAACAGTGAGGTGCCTCTCAAATATCTTTTTACCTTTGAGGCACCTCAGGTAAGTCAGGTAACCACCTCTATCTTTATCTCTTCCCAACCTTCAATTTCTTTGGCTCCAACTGTGGGAATAGGTACTGTAGTTATGACCAAACAGATCCCTACCCAAGCCACTAAATCAAATGTCTCTAAATCCAAGTCAAGGAAAACCATCTCTAGTGTCTCTCAAAAGTCACTAGTTATAAAAACCACTAAGGCACCTGAGGGGAGTGTTCAGGGTGGTGAGACATGTGAGGGAAGGGGTGAACATCAAAGAAGCCCCAAGGATAAGAAGAGTGAGGTTAGTGTAACCCAGGCCAACCACACTACAGTCTCTCAAAAGATTGTAGTGCTACAAAAGGATATCAGCTCATCCCTAGTTCCATCCTCCCGAAAGGATATAACTATTGAAATAGGCTCCAAACCAGGAGCACAGGCCAAAAGGGGTAAGGACACTAAAGACTCAACTCAAACCTACATCAGGAAAAAAGTCTAAAACCATTGGGGAATCACAAGAAGCACATACAGTGCAAACCAAAGTCACATACTTGGTATCTGTACCTTCTCAAACTCTGGTAGATGTGGCTCCAGTAAATGTAGAGTCACAGCCCCACTATTTCACAATCGAAACACCTTAAATACACAACTCTCCAATTATCTATCTGGATGTGGACATGATTTACACATCAATTCCTGATCCTGCATCTCTCAAACTCATGGAGGAGCCCCACACTTAAACTGGGGATCATCATTTAATTGATGATTTTTTGGATCACCGTCCAATTCTTTCACAAACTATTGAGGGGTTTGTGCATCAAAATATTAAATCAATCTCCATAGACTCCACAACAGTTTCAACTTCTATTCCTCCTGTTTCTTCTTCATCAACGGATATCCCTCATCCGTTGATAAGTGATTGTCCATCAATAGATATGCCTTACAGCAGTTATCCGTTGATAGTCACAACCACACCTTCAACTTCTATTTCACAGTAGTTGACAGTTTCTGCACAAACACTTGATGTCTCAAAATCTATCACAAGTGAGATTACTAAGACGTTGTCCAATAACTTTTAGGGCTAAGGAAAAGGAGTTATTTGAGTGAGAGGCTGGGTTACTCCCAGACAACAGGAGATGATGAGCTCAATTATGCACACTATTTCTTCTAGTATGGCAAAAAAAGTGAGAAAAGTTCCACCTTAGAAAGTGAAGGTGAGGGTGTGCAGAGAGTGAGCCAGGGGGAGCCCCTGATGCAAAAAAAGAAGAAAAAAGTAGGTACAGGAGATGTAAGGGTGGTAGCCAAAGCATATGAATCAATCTATGTCAATAAAGCTAAAAAAGGAAAGGCTATATCAGAAACATTACAAAGCTGTTATACACTCCACTTTCTTGGATCCCGAGACATTTACCCCTTGCTCTCGAGTTTTAAAAAGGGCGGAAAGCAAGTGCAAGGTAAGTAAAATAGTTTCACTTTCATTCCTAATCCTGCACCCGAGTTTTTAAAAGGAACGAAAGCAAGTGGTCATGAATGTAAATTTTACATACTTTACCTCCAAAACTTTCATCCCATTTTTGGGATGAAAGTACTTTACCTCCCTATCATTTACATCCATCCCTAATAAAAACTCGGGAGCAAGGTATTACTCAGCCTGTAATAGCCTATCAAACATTCGCTGTTTAGGGCAATGACGAAGCATAATGGATATTGAATTTAGTACGCATAACTGAATAAATGCAAAGGGCCAAAGATGCAATCCCTAACTGCCTCCTACAGCTGATGATAAATTTGACATTACAGATGATGTTGATGATTTTAATGAAAAGTTTCGTGAAGATACTGGTATGGAAATAGGGGAGATGTAGGCCCTAGTTCTACCACTGATATTCTTAATTGGATGTTGAGCAAGGAGTCCAGCTCTCATCACTTCAACTCCACTCCTACGAAGCTCATCAAACAGACTCAAATAGATTTAGCAGCTACTTCAAAAGCTAGTACAAGGTCTCTTCTACAAGCCCATATAGAGCCTCTGCTAATTTATAAAATTCAGTAACTCAAACAAACTATAGATTTGGATGATCTAAAATAATCTAGTGATGAAGTCAAAAAGGACATGTACAACAAGTTGAATGAGAATCTTCCTGCCATAACCATGAGGGATCTAATGTAGAAGCTAAGGAAGGTGACCTATCTAGGAAAGTGAGGCCTTGAATACAAGAATGACCAGTGTTGAAGATTCCTTGGACAAGATACTTTAAGGTCAAGACACACAAACTCGGTTACTCCAACAACTGGTGGCTGCACAATCTTCAACCTCTACATCTCTCCTTGATGATAACAAAAAGGGGGAGAAGGGTGCGCATGTACAAGTCACTAAGGTAATAGTTCCCTCTATTACTCTTCCAAAGCCACCAGTAAGGGAGAGTTAGATAGAATAGACCTGATCAATCTAGCTGCAACTGAGATGAAACTTAAAGAACAAAAAGAGAAGATAGATCAAAGAATAGATCAAGTAATTGGCTCAACTACAAAACCATCAGAATCTATGAAACATATCACTTAGTTGAAGCCTCTTACATCAGATGAATTGAAGCTAGAAAAGGGCACAAAGGGAGAAACATCACTTAAAAATGAGCTAAAGCCCATTGTGGTACTCAAGACTAAATCTTCAAATTTCAGGTTTACAAGCAAACACCCAATGGAGCTAGATTACCCACCTCTCAGGCCTGATGAGCAGAAACTCATAGGAAAATCAATTGATAGCTACAAGACAACCAAAGAGGCAACATTGAGAAAGAGGATAGCACGAATTTACAGTCATGAAGAACTGATCTGTATAATGATTGGAAATCCCAAGTTTGTAAAAAGCAAAAAAAATTGAGACTAAAGTCACAGCCAAAGCAAAAAAAAGTAGGATATTAAGCAAGCTCAAAAGAAGACTGAGAAGCCTACTAATGAAATTGAAAAGACATTGGCTAATGAAAAGGAAGAGAAGGTTGAGTCAAAAACATGCAAAAGAATAAAGGTGAGAGCTAAGAGGGCAAGTAAAATTTTAGAGGACAAGTGTGAGCCATCTTAATCTGTTCATTCAACTCAATCATAAGTGCCCAAAGAGGAACCAGTTGAAACCAAGGTATAATTCGGGATAAACTTTCATGGTGAACCAATAGTGCCCAAAGTAGAACCTATAGATTGGGAGAGTTTACCAATCCTTCATTTGAACATCCCCTTACTAACTAAGAAAAGAACATCAAGAAAGAAGAAGAAGCCTACCCTACCTCCAACAAAAGCCATCTCAAAACCGCAGAAGCCTACTTTCAACAAAGATGATCAACTCTACATATGTGACATCAAATAATTCTCTATTATTGAGCTCTATTTAGAAGAATTAGAAGAAGTGAGAGGAATTGATGGTACTACTAAACTTCCAGAGAGATTGAATTTCAGATACAAGGGTGGTTATAGGAGGATATGGCCATTCTATGGGATTCTTGAGGAAAGCTACAGTGTCTTAACCGAGGTATTTACTATAATGAAGAATGACTTTGGATTCACAAATTTTTCTAAATCAGAAATACTCAGGAAGATAACTCAAATCAAACAAAGCTAGAGAGATCCTAATGCACTATCAAGGGTTCTAACCATTCCAAAGACTAGAGATAGGGTGCACATGAAACTTTACTAGATCATGGAGTTTAGAGATGGGAAGTTTATCAGAAGATTTTTTAGAACTGAATACTAGCTCAAAATCCTAAGTAATGAAACTCTCAAGGAGATGTTGGATGTAAATAAAGAAAATGAAGCTAAATTTTAAAGACAACTTCAACTCTAGATTGAGGAAAACAATGAGAAGTTGGGAAGAAAAATAAGGGACTCAAGGAAAGGAAAATAATTTGCTAAGACTAGAGAAGAACCTTGATAATGACATCTAAACTTCTTTTAAACTTCTTTGCATGTTTCTATTGTAATGAAGCACTTTGCAAATTATCTATTTTAAATATATTATCTTTATAGGTTGTTTTGTTGTCATCAAATCAATCAGAATTTATGCCTATAATTCCACTAGACATAAATTGGGGGAGATTGTTAGAAATATGTTGTAGTACTGATGATAACTCATCAAAACACCTTAAGTAGAATTGTTAAGTGTCATTTAGAACCCTTCAACGGATAAACACAGTCTTTCGATCCGTTAAAGGAGTAGCTTATATTAATAAGTGTGTAGCACATTCCGTACGCTATGATAGCTGAGAGATTTGGGAGCTATAGTGATTTCTAAGTCATGTTGACTACTAGAAAGATATAAAAAAATAGGTGGGCTAAGTATAGATATAAAATTCCTTGTAATTTTGTATAAGTGAAAGAGTATCAACTGCTAAGAAAATATCTTCAACTACTACACTACAAGCTTCAACGGATGACTCAATATGCCTTCAACGAATAAGCTAGTCAAGAGGTCTTAAAACTCATGAAGGAGCCCCACACTCAATTCGGGGATCATCATCTAATTGATGATTTGTTGGATCACCAGCCATTTCTTTCACAAACTATTGAGGGGTTTGTGCATCAAAATATTAAATCAATCTCCACAGACTCCACAACAGTTTCAACTCTTATTCCTCATATTTCTTCTTCATCAACGGATATCCCTCATTCGTTGATAAGTGATTTTCCATCAATAGATATGCCTTACAGCAGTTATCTGTTGATAGTCACAACCACACCTTCAACCTCTATTTCACAGTAGTTGATAGTCTCTGCACAAACACTTGATGTCTTAAAATCTATCACAAGTGAGATGACTTAGTGGATGTCCAATAACTTCTAGGGCTGAGGGAAGGGAGTTATTTGAATGAAAGACTAGGTTACTCCCAGGAAACATGAGATGATGAGCTCAATTATGCATACTATTTCTTCTAGTGTGGCAAAAGAAAGTGAGAAGAGTTCCACCTTAGAAAGTGAATGGTGAGGGTGTGCGAAGAGTGAGCCAGGGGGCGCCCCTGATGCAAAAAAAGAGAGAAAATGAGAGAAAAGCAGGTACTGGAGATGTAAAGGTGGCATCCAAAGCATGTGAGTCAATGGATGTCAATGAAGCTGAAAAGGAAAGGCTATATCAGCAACATTACCAAGCTGTTATACACTCCATTTTTTTGGATGCAGAGACATTTACTCCTTGCTCTCGAGTTTTAAAAAGGGCGGAAAGCAAGTGCAAGGTAAGTAAAATAGTTTCACTTTCATTCCTAATCGTGCTCCCGATTTTTTAAAAGGGACGAAAGCAAGTGGTCATGAATGTAAATTTTACATACTTTACCTGCAAAACTTTCATCCCATTTTTGGGATAAAAGTAACTTACCTCCCTATCATTTACGTCCATCCCTAATAAAAACTCGGGAACAAGGTATTACTCATCATATAACAGCCTATCAAACATTCGTTGTTTAGGGAAATGAGGAAGGAGAAGGACATTGAATTTTGTACACGCAATTCAATCAATGCAAAGGGCTAAAAATGCAATCTCTAACATGCCTTCTACAGATGATGATAAATTTGACATTGCTAATAATGTTGATGATTTTTATGAAGAGTCTGGTGAAGATACTGGTATGGACATAGGGGAGATGTAGGCCCTAGTTCCACCACTGATATTCCTAATTGGGTGTTGAGCAAGGAGTGCAGCTCTCATCACTTCAACTCCACTCCTATGAAGCTCATCAAACAGACTCAAATAGTTTTAGCATCGACTTCAAAAGCTAATACAAGGTCTCTTCTACAAGCCCATATAGAGTGTCTGCAAATTTATAAAATTTAACAACTCAAACAGACTATAGATTTGGATGATCTGAAACAATCTATTGATGAAGTCAAAAAGGACATGTACAAGAAGCTCAATGAGAATCTTCCTGCCATAACCATGAGATATCTACTGCAGAAGGTAAGGAAGGTGATCTATCTACGAAAGTGAGACCTTGGATACAAGAATGACCACTGTTGAAGATTCCTTGGCCAAGATACTTTAATGTCAAGACATATAAACTCAGTTACTCCAACAACTGGTGGCTGCACAATCTTCAACCTCTACATATCTCCTTGATGATAACAAAAAGGGGGAGAAGGGTGTGCATGTACAAGTCACTAAGGTAATTGTTCCATCTATTACTCTGACAAAGCCACCAGTATGGGGATAGTTAGATAGCAAAGACCTGATCAATCTAGCTGCAACTCAGATGAAACTTAAAGAACAAAAACATAAGATAGATCAAAGAATAACTTAAGTATTTGGCTCAACTACAAAACCATCAGAATCTGTCAAACATATCAAACAGTTGAAGCTTCTTACATCAGGTGAATTGAAGCTAGAAAAGGGTGCAAAGGGAGAAACATCACTTGAAAATGAGCTGAAGTCCATTGTGGTACTGAAGACTAAATCTTCAAATTTCAGGTTTATATGCAAACACCCAATGGAGCCACCTCTCAGGCCTGACGAGAAGAAAATCATGGGCAAATCAATTGATAGCTACAAGACAGCCAAAGATGCAACATTGAGAAAGAGGATAGCACAAATTTATAGACATGAAGAATTGATTAGTATAATGAGTGGAAATCCCAAGTTTGTAGAAGCAAAGAAAGAAGAAGCTTTGAGAGTAAAGTTACATCCAAAGCCAAAGAAACATCAAGATACTAAGGAAGCTCAAAAGAAGACTGAGAAGCCTGCTACTGAACTGAAAATATAATTGGCTCATTAAAAGGAAGAGAAGCCTGAGTGAAAACAGGAAAAAGAATAAAGGTGAGAGCTAAGAGGGCAAGTAAAATTTTAGAGGAGAAGAGTGAGCCATCTTAATCTGTTCCTTCAACTCAATCAACAGTGTCCAAAGAGGAACTAGTTAAAACCATGGTATAATCTGGGTTAAACTATCATGGTGAACAAATAGTGCCAAGAAGAACCTAGAGGTTAGGAAGTTTACCAATCCCTTATTTGAACATCCCCTTACTAACCAAGAAAAGAACATCAAGAAAGAAGAAGAAGAAGAAGAAGCCTACCCTACCTCCAACAAAAGCCATCTCAAAACCGCAGAAGCATATTGTCAACAAAGATGATCAACTCTACATATGTGACATCGAATAATTATAACGACTCGTGTATTTTTATTTTATTTCTAATATTTGAAAGTGTAATAAGAGTTTAAATAAATAAATAAAAGGTGTGTAATGATTTTGGCAGCGGTTACTGATTGTTATTTAATTATTTATGATTTGTGATATGTGGGATTGGAATTTTGTGATTTATTGGTAAGTTATATGATTTTATTTCGCTTGCAAAAGTGATTTTATGATAATTTTAATTCCATAAATATTTGGGTTGTCTTTAAAATTGGTTTTCTAATTTTATAATTTTAATAATTATTTTTAGGACTTTATAAAATTGAGAAATCAATATTTTGTTAATTATTCATGTTTAAATGATTTTCTGAGTGTGTTAAATGCTAAAATCCATATATAATTATGGGAATCTTTAAAAATTTTGAAACTTATATTTTATTAAGTTCGTAATATTTTGAGAATTTTAAAATTATTTTGGAAATTTTCGGAAATCTTTTTACCCGCGCGTTGTTTCGTTATTCGTTAAAAAGCGGGTATAAAGCGTACCTTAAAAATTGTTTAAAAATTTCGAAATTTATGTTTTTATTTACTTCGGGATATTTATAATATTTTAGCGCTGTTTTCGTAATTTTCGGAAATTGTTTTCGAGGTGCCCTAACTCGTTGATTTCGAAATTCGGTTAAATAATTGACCCCTAATACTCAGGGACACGTGTTAATAATTCATAAAAGAATATCAACACGCGTACCATTTGAAGGACACGTGCAGGCAGGCAGTTTATTCCCAAAAACATCTTCTCTCTGTCCCTGTCTCTCTACCTCGATCTCTCTAGTCTCAGTCTCTCTCTCATGATTTCATCTTCTCTGTTTCTTGCTCCATCCGTTCATGTTCTTCCTTTTTCTTTCTTCCGTCCCCATTGCTTCCTTGTGCGATTGCCGCCACTGTGATTCCTATTCCGGTGAGCCTGGTAGTTCAATCAGTTGTGTGTATGTATATATTTATATATATACGCATGTGTGTGTGCGTGTTCGTGTGAGCGTGTGTGTGTGCCGTGTGTGTATCTGTGCTTTTCCGGTGGTTTTGCCACCCCTGTGTTTTCCAACTATGGTTTTGGTTCTGTGTGTGTAGCGCATGTTATACACGTGTGTTGGTGATGGAATTTTAATTATTTTATTATTCTGCAGGAATTTATCTTGAATAATATTTGTGATATGAATATTTGGTTGCGGGAAATTATTTTTAATCGATGAAATTTTATGTTGGAATCCGAATTATTGGGTACCCCGAGAATTTTGCCGTCGTACCGCGATGACTTTTTACGAGCGGACGGTGGACAGTGATGATATAATTCTGAGTCCTAATATTTTAAAATAAATAAAATATAAAATGTAAATAATTATATTTAATTGGTGTTGGAGAATATGTGAATTGGCGTTGTTGACTGAAATCGGTGATTGGGAATTGGTTTGTACTTGGTTTGGTTTTGGTTGTGATTGATTTAACGTCGAATTATTCGACGGGTAGGCCGATAAACAGAGGAAGTGCTGCCCGAATTTTTAGAAATTAACTTCGGAAATTCGGGACATACCCTGTGATTATCGAAACCTCAAACAAGTATAAACAAGTATATACATATACCTAGTGCGAAACCTGATTGAATATTTTGGTGAATGTTTTGTCAAAATCCAGTAACCCTATTTTCGTAAAATGACGAGTATATGTATTTTCTGAAAATGAACATAAAACCGATTTCTCGAGAACGTGAACCCTGAGTGTTGGATGTGTTATTGTATTGTAATAATGTATAAAATTACGAGTCGAGTTTGAATATCGTTGGGTAGAATTGGTGTTGAGGATATGTCAAGCATACCTAGACGTCTAACATAGGGTATTTCGGCTCTGTAGGTTCTGGTCAAAGGACTCAGGAATTGGTATCGAATTAAGATAATCTAGTGATCAGTCGGCAAGTGCCTCGAGGTTTCCAAGCAAAGAACCCTGAGAGTCCTGGATACTATCTTGAGATAGATTCCTGCGAAGTAGGGATGTCTTCTAGTGAGACAGTTATTTTTCCATGAGAGCCTGAACGTTCAAGTCTATCAAAATCAGTTAGAGATGGTCGTAAAGCTCTACAAGGCAAGTACCCCTGACCATTCTTTTATGGTTCAGTATATGTGAATAACTAAATGTTTTACTTTCGTAATGGAACAAAAACATTTTAAGTTACGTATCCCCTGTATATGAAAATGTTGTTTAAAATTGTGTTTTGGGGAAAAGTAACTTCTGAAAACACCTATCTCTAAATGTGATCTAAATGAAAAGAGGATTTGAATAATATGCTATGACAGAATGGATTTTTGAAAAGAGATAGGTAAAAGTGACGATTTTGAAAACTGGATTAAAACTGATTAGATATGGTATACGTTGGGGCCAGAGTAGGCCTATTGAGTTGGCGTAAGAGGCTAATTCGGTTGCAGCGCACTGTATAACCGATTAGTCCAGCAGGTCAGAGACCTAGCTAGTCTCTAAGTTCCGGAACAGGTAATTGAAATGGCAGTTGGAGCCATGAATGAGATAGGCAGTTGGAGCCGTCTGGTGTTGATAACCTGATCAGCTTGTCTTCACATATCCATTACGTATCTGATTTGGGTTTTGTGCTTCCTGTAAGGGTACTGGTAGTTGATCCAGTGATTTTATAAGAGTGACTAGTATGCTAAAATTGGACTCTGGTATTTTTACAGCATACTGCTATGTTGTTTTTATGAAGCATGCTAGTTAGTGAGATCCAGTTTTCTCTGAATTTTTTTGTTACATAATGTTGATATCATGATTACAGTTCTGTTCCTATCATTGTTACATTACTGTTTTATTCTGTTATTCATATAGCGGTACTGCTGAGCAAGCAATTGCTCACCCTTACAGAATGTTTTATATATGTATTGCAGATGCCTAGGAGATTCTTTGGTGATAGTCGGGCAGAGTTCCAGTTCCCTTCGTGTCAGACTCCTCTGAGATGGTTGTGCTAGACCAAGGGTGGTCTGTTGAGTTGCTATGTTAAGATTAGCCGCGTCGAGATAATTGTTATAAGTTTGAGTTCTGTTAGTTGAGTAACCTAAGTCATACTTTAACCTGGCAAAGATCTTGGTAAAGGGGTTGTAGTTATATCCTATTATTGAATTGTTTATCTTTTGGTTGTTGTTGATGACGTCAGCTCCTGACCCCGGGGTTGAGGCTGTCACAATAATGCTCTGCTATTGAGCTCTTTTTAGAAGAATTAGAAGAAGTGAGAGGAAATGATGCTACTACCAAACTTCCAGAGAGATTGATTTTCATATACAAGGGTGGTTATAATAGGATATGACCATTCTATAGGATTCTTAAGGGAAGCTACAGTGTCTTAACCAAGGTATTTACTGCAATGAAGAAAGACTTTGGATTCACAAATTTTGCTAAATCATAAATACTCAGGAAAATAACTCAAATTAGACAAAGTTGGAGAGATCCTAATGCACTACCAAGGGTTCTAACCATTCCAAAGACTGTAGATAGGGTGCACATGAAACCTTACTGGATCATGGAGTTGAGAGATGGGAAGTTTATCAGAAGATGTTTTAGAACTGAAGACTAGCTCAAAATCCTAAGTAATAAAACTCTTAAGGAGATGCTGGATGTAAATGAAGAAAATGAAGCTGAGTTTTACAAACAACTTCAAGTCCATATTGAGGAAAAAAATGAGATGTTGTGAAGAAAAATAAGGGAATCAAGGAAAAGAAAATAATGGCATGTAAACTTCTTTTAACCTTCTTACATATTTCTACTGTAATGAAGCACTTTGCAAATTGTCTATTTTTTAATATATTATCTTATAGGGTGTTTTGTTGTCATCAAGTCAACCTGAATTTATGCCTATAATTCCATTAGACATAAATTGGGGGAGATTGTTAGAAATATGTTGTAGTCTTGATGATAACTCATCAAAACACCTTATGTAGAACTGTTAAGTGTCATTTAGAACCCTTCAACGAATAACCACAGTCTGTCTATCTGTTAAAAGAGTAGCTTATATTAATAAGTGTGTAGCACATTTTTTACACTATGCTGATGGATTTGAGAGTCATAGGATCTCTTAGTCATGTTGACTACTAGCAAGATATACAAAATAGGTGGGCTAATTGTAGATATAAAATGCCTTGTAATTTTGTATAAGTGAAAGAGTATCATCTTTTAAGGAAACATCTTCAACCGCTAAACTACAAGCTTGAACGGATGACTCAATATGCCTTCAAGGAATAAGATAGTCAGGAGGTCTTCAACTGATATTAATTAAACCTTCAACGGATGCTAAGAAGGAAGCTTCAATGGATGAAACTAGTATAGTGTCAACGGATGACAACAATGAAGCTTCAATGAATGATCAACAAGATAACAGTTGATAGTGATTTGACAGAGGCTGACAGAGTCACATGAATTGATAGTGCATAAAAGGAATGTGGCAGCCTGCTTACAGGTTTTAGAAGAAAGGTAAAAACTTCCATTTTCATGTAAACCAAGGTTGTTCAAAGATGTTATATCTTACTTGGATTGCACTGGACAGATAGATGAAGAAGCATGTGCATCGATCTAGTTTTTAGGAATTTTATTCTTATTTATTGCACATGTAAACTTGGTTCAATATAAATCCAGTGTAGCAAGTATTTAGAAAAAAAGTAAGAAGCAAGATGTATCGTTAGAAAATACTCTCAAGTTCAAAGTTGTAACAAAATACTTGTAAGAAGATGTGTGTATCATAGAGATTTTTCAAATATACATCTCTGGTGGAAAGACAGATCCACCCAAAAATGTTTTAAATATTGTGTTTATTTACTTCGTGTGAGTAGAATACTTCAAAAGCTTTATCTTTATTCTTACTTATTCAAAAACATAGTTGTATATTCTATAAAGAGTTTTTCAGAAAATTAAAAGAAATAAGAATTCCATTCAAACCTTTCTATAATTTTGTTGTTGTATTGTTGGGAAAGAACAGTTACACTTACCATGCAAGCATACGCAAAATAGACGCCGATATTTCTTACGAAGGACAAAGTGAAAAGATGGAGGATGTCATTGTTAAAGCTGGTAGAAGGAAAGGAAGATCTTACACGCCCTTTTAAAGGCCACTGGTTGCAGCTCCCAATAAACATGGACATGTCTACGACACTAGAGAGAATAATGAATATGACTTTGAAGGTATCGTATTACTAGAAATATCATACTGGAAGGTATTGAAGAAGTTTGACAAATAGCGGAAGCTGAGCATTCCTAGATTCTAAAATGTATCAACCAATTACGTACGAAATGGTGCTTCCTTTGAGATGGCAACGGGAATACGATGTGTCTTACATGACTGCGGGAAGAAATGTTAAACCTGACGCCAAACGTGTGACAAAAGACGAGTGTATAGGACTGTAACCGGAATTTCTTACATAAGCAATCGAATATACCTAAATGAGCAAACATTTAGGATCAAGACTTTAAAACGAGTAAGTACGCGTAAGGAGGACTAAAAAGTGATGAACCATTCAAGTAATAAAAGATATGATAATAGTCCACGCTGTAGATTTTTAAAGGAAGAAGAACTGACCGTTGGAATTAATTGAATTACCAACAAAGCTTTGTACGGAAGAAGAAATCATTTTCCCTTGGGTTGGAGAAAAGTCGGTAAGCAGAGGATACTTGGACCCCGGTTGAGTCAACCGACCAAAGAAAATCAAAGACCTTATCAGAACCCAGCTAGTGGCGGCCCAGGACAAACAATAGAGATATGCAGACCAGACCCGTAAACACAGAGAGTATGAAGTAAGAGACCAAGTATTGTTGAAAGTATCTCCATAGCGAGAATCGATAAATTTCAGTAAAAAAGAGAAAGCTAAGCTGATATTTATTTGGACCTTTTGAAGTCTTGCAACGTTTAGAAGTTCAACCATAAATTTTTTGGTATGGATTAATTGGTAGTGATTATAGACCGAAAGGAGCTAGTGGGAGTGCTATGAGAGAACAAGAAGGTTGAAGAGTCAACCCGGGAATAAAAATGTGCTGCATTGGAAAAGTACTTTAATTCTGATTAGATTCCGAGGATGGAATCCTTTTAAGGAGGGGAGTCTCTAATAACCTTATTTTTGAAAACTCTATATTAT